>NC_057786.1:2670591-2855698 GCF_014825855.1 Bombus pyrosoma | reverse complement strand
ATCATTGTCATTAGCGTCTCGAGTATCTGATTACCACGGTTACTTGTCGATATCTGTAACAATCATACTTGCTCTAGTCAATATCTTCTCTATTGTATAACGACAACGTTTAATCACAACGAAGGTTTCTTTCACGCCCTTAACCCCAACTCTAATCATAACGCTTCTCCGACATATATATATATATATATATATATATATATATATATATCACTTTGTATAATATATATTGTACAAATACATTGTACTGTACAATACACGTTATGCAATTTATTGTATATTATACAATATTATTCTATATATATTTTTATATATTTATGTCAAACTGGAGAGAAATGTCCTTTTATATATATATACAATGTTCACTTGTACAGTACACAATTATGTATCCATAAAACAATGAACATTTCTGTCCAGTTTAATAAATAAATATATATATATTTCTATATATTCTACAATTTATAATTAATTATATATTCTGCATATTAATATTGTTAAATATATGTTCTACAAGTGAACAGTATATATATATATATATGTTAAACTGGAGAGAAATTCATTGTCTTATGTGTACAGTTTCATTAAATTATTTCCTAATCTAAATATGATATTTAAACGATAGCTTGGAGCAATGTTCAGAACAACTAGAACAATCTACAGCAATTTTTAAATATTCCATTATCAAAAAATGGTCTGGTTAATAATTCACTTTTTTGGCGTTGTTCCTGAAACCTTTAGAAACAGATGATTATCTTTTAGAGCAAACGTGTGGAGCAGCTTGGAACAACAATAAAAAGTTTAAAATTTAGAAAATCGGCGGCCAACTTGATATAGGCCACTTAAACTAAAATATTAATTCAAAAAAGCTACAGAAAATTTCAAACAATACTAATTATTCTATCACCTATTAAATAAGTCGTTAAAAAATATCGTATTGGGTTGAACAGAAAGTCCATTCCGTTTTTCGCAGCCAGACGAACCTAACCTTAAACAATGGCTGTTAACCTCGGTTTAATTTAATTGTAACCAGATGTCATACATGATCAGTTAACTGTAGAGTGGAAAACAAACATTTTCCCAAATATTTGTTTCTCGTTGGCATGGCACCAGCTCAAACATTGTTCACCACATAAGTTCACAACATAAGACTACACGTGTCAAACGTCACGCGACAAATATCCGTGCAACTTAAATAGGATGTTCTACCCCATCTACCATATTCTCGCGATCTTCCACGCCACGCTATTACTCATTGCGCTCGTTACAAAACTAGCTCGACGATTAGAACTCGTCTGTTTTGGGGAACCGAGCGATTATACGCCAATGGAATAACGACTTCACCACAAGGATAACGAAAAGTCATCGAAAGGTTAAACGCGTTCGACGATGGTAAATAATAGACGTAGGGGAAACAAGATATGCTTCGGTTTGGCCGTAAAAACGAAACGACCTATCTTACCGTTCAACCCAATGAAACAACAAGAAGAAAGAAGCTACAGCCAATGGAAATAAAGCTACTTTATTCATTTATTTATTTCAATTAAAATCTCCACACATTTGCTTCATTACGATTTGTAATAAAATTACAGCTATAAATAAATAAATTGCTTCAAAATAATATTGTCAATGGTATCGATCGTCTGAAATCTTCTCTATCAGGCAAAGCTTTAGATTTAACGCGACTGTGACAGCACTGACATATTTGCTCCACACTTATGCGCCATATTTGATAATTGTAGTTTATGGTTTTCGATGTAGCTGGAACATTTAAAATTCGCCCACTGACGTAAGTTACGACGACCATTCACCTAAGCAGTGCTCCCAGCATTTGAAGCAGGTGCACGGTGTTTCGAATCAGCTGACGAGATAATTTTACGATTCTGACGGTGATGCCGAAATAACTAACGTACTTCGTTGCGTGGCTCTAAAAATAACCGACCTATAAAGGGTCGGTCATTTTACGCTCTCCTACTTTAGCGTTCATTTGTCTAACGCTGAATATAATACCGATAAGTAGATTACGGATCTTTATGCAAGTTCATGTTTTCACGAGCACGATTAAAATGGTAGAACCTAGGCAGATATTTCATTTTCCTGTTAAGTATGAGAAGTACTATGTTGTAATGTTATTTGGATGCTTTGTCTGTTTTTGCAATGTTACGTGCGTTTTATGTATTTTTGTATTTTTAAACTTTTCATGAGATTCCGCAGTCCATCGATAGCAAGCTGGTAAATTAATTAACGTGGACCGATTCAAAGATTTTCACAATTTTCTATTTTGATCGATCTGTCGCGAAGATGTGTTGGAAAACGAGGAAAAGGTGTTACGAAAGATTCGCGGAATCGAATTTTCCCGGAACAGCGTTCTGTTGTTTAGCCCGTAAACCTCATTAGAATTAAATGAAAATTAATTGAACATTACAAAAATTCGTAACATTGAAAAGAAATGAAAAATATACGAGTCGCTGTAGGAACAGTTATTTGCAAAAATTATATTTATCCCGTGGGAACGTCATCGGTTCTAGAGCCTAAAACTTGGTCGACCTGATTCGCGAGGTTTTTATTTTAGCCGGTAAATTTCGGTAAATTCGATCGTCAGCGGAATGAAATTACTGCAAGGTGTGAGATAATAAAAAAATGATGATAGCGAGTAAAATTTATAGAAATCGATGTTTTTCGATCAATCTATTCAGGGTTCGTAAAGAAACAAGATTGGCCACGAGCCAATAGATTTGTGCTATTTTGTTCGGTCTGTTCGAGCACTAAGTTCTCACTCGACTCGCGAATCCGTCTGATCGTTTCCTTCACTCAGCAGAATTTCAATTTCACCAATTCTACTTTTTAATAAGAACTCGTTGCAAATTTAACTATTGGTGACATCATAAATTTCGTGAGAAATTTTAACGTTACTTTCCTCGACTAGAAGAAGTGTCCTGTGAAATTATAAGTAACAATTACCGTATAAATAAATTAGAGATATGACATAAAAAACGTGTGCTCATCGCTTCCTTCAATGCAGCATAATGTCATTGGAACGTTCGTAACGTTTATCAACTGTCAATTACATTGACATTGGGAACATCTGTTGATCATTTTTCTCGGTTTCTCCTTCATTTTCTTCCTTTTTGCACTTCTTGATACCGAAAAATAATATTGTAAACTCGTTCGGTATCGTAAAGCTTTTTATTTGGTGTTTACGTAGTAGTGATGCACTTTATGTGCCAAATATAAAGTATATCTAACAGGTTGTAATATATACATAAAAAGAAATTAAAGCTACGTATCCACTGACAATAAATACATGTGGATAAGTGAACAGTAATATTACACGAGTGAAAAAATATTCTAAACATAATTAAGCATTGAAGTGATTGTGTTCAGAAAGATAGAGAGGTTCGTGTCTAAAATGAGTTAGAATTAAGGATTATGTACTTAAGAAGTGCTGAGTCTAGTCGGCCCAGTGGCCCTGCGAGACTTAAAAAAATCCTGGAAAAAAAGGAAAGCATTCTTAACAAATGGAGAAACGGTACGATTCTTTACCAGGCATTCTTTCCACTTTTTAATTTACGCTCAAACCGTATTGCTTTATTCAGTTCCGAGCTGCGTATTTTGTTTCTTTAAATCTCGAACATCTTCGTTATTCGGTTCACGATTATCTATGTACAGAGTGTGAATAGAGCTTTGTTATCGACAGAAACCGACTTCGCATTTTGCTTTGTATCGTGTTCACGCTGCTAGGTGGCAGCACCGGAAACATTACATAAACCTGCACTGTTTTCAAAAGTCAGAGTATTTTACGACTTAAACGCTTATTTTCGTTTGTCGGGAAATGAAGAGCTTCCCTTCGATTATATAATTTTGTATCTTTAAATAATTTTCCTTGAGAAATAACGCACTTAAAATACTTTTCAACAAATAGGAAGTGAGTACGAGAATTCTAGCTATGTATGACTCTTATGTGGCATGACGTTGATTCGATATTTAAAGTACGGTCGATAAAAGAATATGTATTTACATATGTAAAATTTGCAATTGACTGTTATTAATAAATCACGTATATATAATTTTTCTGAAATTATTGAAAATATATATTCAATAAGTTTTTTCTTTTTTTATTCATTCCACGGTATTCACGATTAATTCATCAAGGGAAATGTTTAATAAATGTAACGTATATATTAAAATCAGTCTTTCATATACAATCAAATTTGTATGCATTGCCTAGAAATGGGAAGCGATGCCATATTTAATATATCGTAGTATATGTATTAGTAAATCTGAAAAAAATACAATTTGACATTTATTACAATTAATTAACGTAAGCCACGATTCTCGTATTAGAATCTGTATTAGCAATTAGTAAAGCATTTTGTAGAAAGTTGTATACTTATATCAGCGCTACAATCTTTTTGGAATATGTACTTAAATATCTCATAAATATGTATACCAAAGTGTCTCTAGAAATATGTAAAACCGTTTGCGAATAGAAATAATTCTAACTTTACAATTCCTCGCATTTAGCTTCGCTAGAGGAAATGAAAAGTAATTAATAACTTCTTTTACGTAGAAATGTGTGGTAATAGGTTATGTTCATAAAAAATATATACAAGGTGTCTCATTTCTATCCCGCCAAATTGTACGATCAAAAATAAGAAGAAATGTTATACAAACGTAAGATCGTAAGCGTTGTATCACAAAGTGACAACAACAATACGAAAATTATAAGTGACTGGATTCTCGTTCGATCGATTGATCATGTTTACTGAAGTTGTCGTTCTAATAAATACAAAATTCACATCCGTTTCCATGCAGAATCAGACAAGAAACTAGTCACTTATAATTTCGGTATTGTTGTTATAACTTTGTAAGGAAACATTAATGATCCTATGCTTATATAATACACCTTTTTATTTTTAATTATACAACATTCTTTTTTAATATCTATTTTACGTTTATAACTGGTTCTGTTGAGCCAACCAGCAGATAACCGTACAATATATTATTACAACATAATAAGCAAACAAAAATAATATTTACGCATACAAAAACCTATTCGATCATACTATTAATTTTGATATGAAAATTATTATGTTACTAATTTATGACGATACATTCGATCGATTGTTAAAAAAATAAATTAAAATTTTCCAAGAGTGGATCCGAATTTTGCGTCGAATCGTACTTTACGATGGGACATCAATGGCAACAAGTTGTCAAGCTGAGCTGACAATTCGTTTCTGAGAGATACGGCAGGTGAAAAATATGAAAATTCATTAACGCGACAGCTCATACGTTACGACGTATGTTTATGTCAGTGTGGTAATTGACAAGATTGTTGCCAGAGGTTTTGCCGATTGCTTACAATAAATTTGAACTTAGGTTTACAAAATTCATATAGCCGATTCAATATAGCGGGTGATATATTTAAAAAAAAACACCTGTTACAGGTTCATTTATTTTTCTTGATTTTGTTCCTTGGAAATGATGATGGATACGTATATGAGTATTGGATATGAATCACATAATATTGCCATATCCAAGGAACCGTACAATTGGTATAATGTAACTGCAATAGTTAACAGTCGGAAAGTTACCACTTTGGCGTGCGTAGTAATATTCTGCGATTAATTTTCGTGTAGTTTTAACTTTACCGACAAGTATAATTTTCAAACAAGCTGTTTCAAACAAGCTTTCTGTTATGATAAAATAAATCATTGTTAAAATAGTAAGTAATTATTATAAGTGGAGTAATTACTATTAAAATTATTATTATAAAATATTACTTTAAGTTTGAAAACTCCATTTATAACTTTTTAACATCCGAGTTCTTTGAATGAAAGTTTTATGGATATTAGGACATTTCTTTCGGTCATTGTGAATTTTGAAAATCTAAGTTCGAGTTCGTTGTTAGCAATCGGTTAAAGGTCTGGCAACAATTTCTTAAATATAGAAGTCTGTAAGTCGAAGCGTATGATGAGCTAACATGGTTAATGAATTTTCATATTTTTAACGTTCTGTGTCTGACAAATTAATAGTCAATTCAACTTGACACTTTCATTTCGTCATTAGGCATTATGTTCCATCCAAAAATCATGAGACCAAAAAAGCGCAATTTTTTTGGTCACCCTTTATCGGAAATGTAGAAATTTTCACTTATTTGAAATTCGAAAATGTTCCAGCTTATTTGAAATTTGAAAACGCTCAAACTTATTTGAAATTCGAAAATGTTCCAGCTTATTTGAAATTTGAAAACGCTCAAACGTACTTGAAATTTGAAGATGTTTAAACTTATTTGAAATTTGAAGTCGCTCAAACTTATTTGAGATTTGGAACTGCTCAAACTGACTTGAAATTTGAAAATGCTCAAACTTATTTGAAATTCGAAAATGTTCTAGCTTATTTGAAATTTGTAAATTTTCAAGTTTATTTGAGATTTGAAACTGCTCAAACTTACTTGAATTTTGAAGATGTTTAAGCTTATTTGAAATTTGAAAATGCTCAAACTTATTTGAAATTCAAAAATGTTCCAGCTTATTTGAAATTCGAAAATGTTCCAGCTTATTTAAAATTTGAAACTGCTGAAACTTATGTGAAATTTGAAAACGCTCAAACTTATTTGAAATTTGAAAATGCTCAAGCTTATTTGAAATTCGAAAATGTTCCAGCTTATTTAAAATTTGAAACTGCTGAAACTTATGTGAAATTTGAAAATGCTCAAACTTATTTGAAATTTGAAAATGCTCAAGCTTATTTGAAATTCGAAAATGTTCCAGCTTATTTAAAATTTGAAACTGCTCAAACCTATGTGAAATTTGAAAACGCTCAAACTTATTTGAAATTTGAAAATGCTCAAACTTATTTGAAATTTGAAGGCTCTCAAACTTATTTGAGATTTGAAACTGCTCAAACTGATTTGAAATTTGAAAATGCTCAAGCTTATTTGAAATTCGAAAATGTTCCAGCTTATTTAAAATTTGAAACTGCTCAAACTTACTTAAAATTTGGAGATGTTTAAACTTATTTGAAATTTGAAAACGCTCAAACTTATTTGAAATTCGAAAATGTTCCAGCTTATTTGAAATTTGAAAATGTTCAAGCATATTTGAAATTTGAAAATGTCCAAGCTTATTCGAAATTTGAAAATTTGCTTTGGTATTGTTTGATATTGTACAAAGAAATATAGCATAGCTAAACTTAAATAATCACAATTACATGCGCTCAAATTATAGAAGAAAAATGTTTCTTTTCTACCTAGAAGTCTCTGCACCTAATTTTCTCTTAAATTCACTTCGTTTCTTCCAAATTATCAACAAATACATATCTAGGGTAGTGCAATTATTCAAACCTATCATCCAATTATAATGCCAATTTAACAGCAAAAATTTCACCAAGACGGAATTAAAAAATGTCTTTCTATTCTAATTGTTAAACCGTATCGAAAAACAATCTTTTTTTATATACGAATAAAAAATCACTGAAGAAATCGTGCACTCCATTAAATGCGTGCATGATTGCCTATCAGATTGAGTGTTGGTATAAGTGGTTTTGTATTTCTAGTTAATTTAGCTTGACAGTATGCAGTAGAATCGATTACATCAGTGTTTCTCATAGTGATCGTTAGACAATGAGAATTGTTCTACTACAACGCAATTTGATTCCTTTCGCCATATATATCACATGCTTTCAATTTAACGAACTTAGATAATTTAGTAATTAATAAACTTCACTGCTGACGATTAAGATAATTAACTACGATAATGTTCCCTATTTTTCTTTTCTTTCCTCTTTATTTATTTTTTTTTTTTTTTATCGCATGATAATCTCAAACAATCTGATGGAATAATTCATAAGAAGACAAATTTGAGAACACTTTTTCGAGTAATGCCACACCAATTAAGTGTAGCTCGTTAGATCTTGTCGTATCAAATCAGCACATTAAACCCTGTCTTTGTAAGCATACGTATCACGGTTCGATGATCCCGCTATGAGAAATGAAGAGGATCTTTGTAGAAAATACATACTTTCCAGCTGCATTGTCATAATTACTTTTGGAGAGAAGATTCCATGCAATTCATTTCATCAACACATTGTAAAACACGCGTAAAACGTCTGACACTTCCAAGCAGATATGCATCGCAGAAGCTGCAGAAATCTTGCAAGCTTATACGAACAAATCACATACAGTATACTATATTTCACTTATAATAATAGCTACGTAGAAATTGTTAAATTATATTGTTTTGCGTCGTTTTAAATGTACAGTGATAATTAATTAATCAGCTTTATCAGAAACTTGCACGTAACGTGTTGGATGAGTGAGGATCGTAGCGGTGTAAGTCGATTGGCTGGTTCCTTCGTAAAATAGCGTGCAACGTTCATTGTTACCAGAAATTTATCGTACGTTCTCAGTGCACGAAAACGTATCACGGAAGACGGTAAGATTGTAACATCGTTAATTAGGAGGAGATGATGTTTGTAGGATTTGAAATGCTACATTCTAATTATCAGAATCTCTTGACTTGCACTGCCATGATTTTCAACACTCCAATGATACGCACGTCTGTGATAGGAGAAACAAATTGCTATAAATAAGGTGCACAGTAAGTGAGAGGTAAAATTTTAGGAGGATTTCTTACAATTTAATCGATTGTTCAATATAAATGTTAAGTATAACCGTTAAAAGTGATTTGACGGATTAATGAGAGTAAAATATAAATACGAAATTAACTGTATTGTAGAGGTATGCAGTGGAGCTGAACTGCCAGAAGTTGAGATCATCAGTTTGCTAGAAGAACAGATACCTCGGTACCGCCTGCGAGCCGATACTCTCACCCAATTTCAAGGTAAATATGAACACATTATATATAAATGTAATTCATTGCACGTAAGTATAATTTATCACATTAAATGTAAATGTAAATACATAAAGAAAAATGGAGGTACGATGGAACCTGCGGTATCCTAATTTAGTCAGCAGATGAGAGAATTCTACGACATAGAAACGAATAATAGAAACAGCATCTGTTATTTATCGTATTATCGTTCTGTTCAAAATCATCAAAATGAGAAAGAACGCGATATAAAGTAAATGTAGTGCATCTTTTGAATTATTATAAATTATTGAATTAATTAAATTGAAATCGGAATTGAATGAAATTTAATTGAATGAATTTAATTATTTATGGATTCTACAGCTTCTTTACTGGTGAAGCAAATTTTGTTAATATTGACTTCAATGGAAAGTTCGTCTCGTTTTTACGGCCAAACTGTAGGACTTTCACGTCTACCATTTTCGATCGATGTATGCGGCATTCCTTTCGAGGTCTTTTTGTCATCCTTTTGATAACTTCGCTATTCCATTGGCGTAGAATCGCTTAGTCTTCCGAGAAAAAGAATAGTTCCAATTTATTTTTCCAGTCTTGCAAAGAACACGAGTTCTTATTGTCGAAGATAGTTTTGTAACGAGCGGATAAGTGATAATATGAGCGTGCAAGATCGCGAGAATATGGTAGATGGGGCAGAAAATTTCATTCGAGTTGCACCAATATTTGTAACGTTTGACACATGTAGTTTTCCGTTGCCTCGGCGAAGCATGTTTCAGTTCGTGCCAGGCCATCAAAAAACAAGGACTTTGGAAAATGTTTGTTTTACACTCAACAGTTGACTATCAATTAATCATCAATATCGGGTTAAATCAATTGAATTGTGGTTAAAAGCTATTGTTTAAACTCTTGCATTATCTTGATAAACTATGGCAGGCCATCAAAAAAAAAATATTTCGGAAAATGTTTGTTTTACACTCAACAGTTGACTATCAATTAATCATCAATATCGGGTTAAATCAATTGAATTGTGGTTAAATGTTATTGGTTAAACTTTTGCATTGTCTTGATGAACTATATTTGAATTGATGGCAGGCCAACAAAAAAAAAGACATCGGAAAATGTTTGTTTTACACTGTACAGTTGATTATCAATGAATCATCAATATCGGTTTAAATTAATTACTTTGTAGTTAAAGCTATTGTTTAAAATCTTTGATTTTCATGAACTATGTTTGAACTGGTGCCTGGCCAACAAAAAAAAAAGACATCGGAAAATGTTTGTTTTACACTGTACAGTTGACTATCAATTAATCATCAATGTCAGGTTAAATTAATTAAATTGTGGCTGAAAGCTATTGTTTAAACTTTTGCATTGTCTTGATGAACTATATTTGAATTGATGGCAAGCCAACAAAAAGGAGACATCGAAAAATGTTTGTTTTATACTCAACAGTTGATTATCAATTAATCATCAATGTCAGCTTAAATTAATTAAATTGTGGTTGAAAGCTATTGGTTAAACTTTTGCATTGTCTTGATGAACTATATTTGAATTGATGACAGGCCAACAGAAAGAAGACATCGAAAAATGTTTGTTTTATACTCAACAGTTGACTATCAATTAATCATCAATATCGAGTTAAATCAATTGAATTGTGGTTAAAAGCTATTGTTTAAACTCTTGCATTGTCTTGATGAACTATGGCAGGCCATCAAAAGAAAAAATATTTCGGAAAATGTTTGTTTTACATTCAACAGTTGCCTATCAATCAAACATCAATATCCGGTTAAATCAACTGAATTGTGCAAAAACTGTTACTTAAACTTCTGCATTGTCTTGATGAACTATGTTTGAACTGGTGTCTGGCTAACAAAGAGCAAGGACTTTGGAAAATGTTTGTTTTACACTGAACACTGTTAATCAATCAATACCAGTTTCGACCAATTAAATTGAGGTTGATAACCGTTGTTTAAACTGAGGTGTATCTCGCTACGAAAAACAGAACGAACTTTCTACTTCAGCCGATACACTGCACTGCTTTATTATATTCTGTTTGTGTCTCAAACCATCTACGGTTCCTCTCTCCAACGCCATAAACAATTTAAAACAAGAAGGCGTCGTCTTCTGCTTTCACTGTGATCTTCTTTTTCTCAACACGAAGACTTATTCGACTTATCAGTCGAAGATAATATTTATCGAAATTCCGAAACTTTGTCTCAGAATATATATCTCTATACTGGTATTCCTCTATTGCTGATTTATCACAATTACTATAAAACAGCACAGCATAGATATTTATTTTTCATTTGGATTAATGTTTTCCTACTTGTCGGAACACCTGAGTAATTTTTAATTACACGTTTCTGCTTTTCACGTCATTAATTATCAATCTTCTAGTCGCAGATTTCTGCAACTTTTCCGCCAGTTCCACGCCTTTTTCTAATTTCTCATGTATCTCTTCTTTCCTGTCCAAGCTTCTTACCACACGTTTCCTCTTTGATGTCGTTAGACACGAGATATTAACCCGTACAACATTAGCTTCGTCTCAAAGTAATAGGAAAATAATACGAAATTACAGAAAACACACGTAAGTGTCCTTTGCCACACAAGCAAAAGATATTCCGCTAATTGAACCTTTGGATAGTGGAATGTTCGAATTCCAATAGAACATTCGACTAATGCAGGTTCCAACGTAATACAAGAGAAGTATCATACAGGGTGGCCTGTAACTTTTCGTACAAATTTCTCCACTTTGTTCTATCCCATTCGCAACCGCCGCGGTGTCCAACTGACTCAAACTGCATACAGTGGATGAACGTAACGTGTCAAGTCGCTCGGTGTGTCTCACAAGACGTGTGCTATTTCTGTATCCGCCTCGAGTGTCTAATTATTTTGCCACGAGCCTTCGTTTATTATTTAGTGATAGTATATTAATTTCTTCCGACCTTTCCATTTCTATTTCTTGAAATATTTATTCTATTTAACATCCCCAGGTGTCCTTCGGTTCTACGCCATGCGATATCCACTGATATCCACTTTTCATTTTTTTCATTTTTCACGCCACAGTGTTCGTCACAAGATTCTCTTCACTTGCTTCAACAATTCCACTTTCTATTCTATTTTCACTGAATGCGACCCATTGAATATGACAGATTACATACGATCAGCTTGCATATGTATGTTCCTCTAATACAGCTCCATCGTCAGGTTCGCTGTTGTCGTTATAAGAAACAGGTCATGCAATTAGAGCTCCGATGAAAATATGTCAGAGTGAAGATTTAGCACTAGCAGCATGTGACCGGCGAAAATATCTCACTCGGAGCTGGACGTACTGCTACGTCGTCGGTGACAACCACCTAATTTGATTTTGACGTAGCGGTACGTCATCGGTTGAGAATCGATTGACCGTTTGAGTCTCAACCAACGCTGTTCACATTTTGTTCCGAAAAGTCCCAGGACGTTTGAACGTTTTGTATTTCATTGTTATCTTCTCAGTAATTTTTATTGAAGAAAACTTGAGATATTTATAAACTAATAGTACACATGTATAATAATGTAGATGTATCTCATAAAATAACAAACTTTTTTCCTGGAACTCAAACGGTTAACACGTTGAATGCCGCGTGGGTCACCGGTGGCGCACCAAGATTAGTAGAAATACATAATTTGAACAAATTTTGTATTATTACCATCGTTACTACAATGGTGTGACGAAATTAATGCAGTATAAAACATATAAAAATAGCTTTATTTATACATGAAATATACATCTGTTATGTGCGCCCCCCCACCAGTGGCTGTCGAACATGGAGAAATCTCGCTTTTTCCGTGTTTTACCTTAATGAACGATAACCTTAAGGAACGTTTCAACTTGAAAGATGTTTGATGGCAGTTAAGGGCCTTGAGAGTAAAGTTAAAAATGCTAAATCTTGTGACGGTTCTTTAGGATTATTGCGGGTCCGAATAAGTATGACCGAGGGATGGATTATGGTTTATGGTAGGTCCCGGGACGTAGCAACATAGAGCAATTATTTAGCAACGCGAAGACACAATATGAAATAACCGATAATGGCAAAAAATAAATGAATCGAGCAAAATTGCACTACAGCGCGATGGGGTTCACCAGTGACCCCAGTGAGATAAATTCATTAATGATGATTATACACCGTAACATATCTCTTGTAGGTAATATTTCAACGTTATATGTATCGCATAATAAAAAATTCATCGTGGCGCCACAGCCAAACCTTGTATTGTGCTGGCAACTAAGTGATTGCGGATTTTGCCATTAGGTGGTATTGACAAAATCCGCAATCACTTAGTTGCCAGCCCAATAAAACTGTTGTGGTATTCAACGTGTCAAGGAGCTTCGGGAGCTGATCGTGCGTCCAAAAGCAAGCAAAACACGTGTTCTGTCTGTCTTCGTTTATGAGATGCAACGAATTTTCTATTCTGATGTTGTGTCATCTAATTAGATTCACAGAAGATGCTTGAAATGACCACTTTGCATTTCAAGGTAAAACTGTACATGTCTTGTCATGCATCCGGCTGCACTCTGTACGGTTGCTGGTGTTCACCGATTTTGTCGAAGAACTTGCTCTATTCTCAGCCCCAGTATTTCAACATTTTCCATAGGTTAATTATCATATAGGTTTACAAACGTCGTTGTTTCTCATAAACGAAGACAGATGGAGCGCATGTTTACAGGAACTTTCTCCATTGATTTTAAATGTCAAAGAGAGCCCCACATTTTCTGTCACACTCTGTACATTGTCAATACGATGTGTTGAACCTCAAATATTCAGAATGATATTGGCAATAACATTGATCGTCTGAATTTACGTGAATAAACTTGGCGAAAACAAAAGTAAAACAAATCCAACAAAAAGTCCATACGTACTTCATGTATTATTCACAAGTTACGTATAAAATCGATCGAATAACGTAAAAGTTGGCACGGAGTGATTCCTTGTGGAAAAACAGGGGGGAAAATATAGCGTAGAAATTTTTCTTCTCGGCTTAGTTTCGCAGGAAATCGAGTTTGAAAATTTATCAAGTAGACCGGAACATGGCTAATTTCGGATAAGCTAGAACCAAATAATCGACCAGAGGTCGTTGCACGTGCGAAAATAAATCGAAAATGTGGAATAAAATTTTCCTGTTTGTGGTTTCGTTCTACTTCCAAGGAAACTGGTGTATCATCAAATTTATTTCTCTTTGAAACGAAGCGTCCTGTGAACAAATTTCATTTCACATTTTCCACTTGTTTTCACACGTAGAATGACCTTCTGTCGATTATGGAGATCTGCGCATGTTCGAGTATACTTGACAAATTCTCGAACTCGATTTTCTCGTAAACTAACCCGGGAGTGAAAAATTCTGTGGCACATTTTTGTCGTATTTTTCCACGAGGAATCACGTCGCGCTGCGATTTCACCCTGTATGTACGTTCTCACGTTTCCATTTCAAAGCGTCGCGTGACCTTATCGATAGGAAACTTGTTATCGACATAGTAAAATGTTAAATACATCGCAAAATACCTTGTACCGACATAGGTACATTTTAGTACACAGGTCTATCGAATCTGTTGTGGATTAAATTTCGTTGGAACTTTTTCTAATTTCTGCAATTGCAGTGTCGATTTTCCTAATTAACTCATTGTGATACACGTGTATATTATTAAGAATATTAGCATTATTAATATAGTATTAATATTGATACAATATCAGTATTATCTTGCCCCTTATTTTATTATATTTTATATTTTCTTAATGAAGCATTTTTACGATTATTTTGTCACGAGACCCTTTCATCGTATTTCTACGTACAGAGCGCGCTGATAGAGTCTATGCAGCAAAATTATAGGACACTGCACGCTGAAACAAGTACACGTCGTAGATGTCATTATCATACGTACATTATCAACAACTATACGTGCTAGTAGTGCAATTTACTTTTGAAACTTTATGGTGGCGCATAAGCTGAACTCAATTATTACAAGGTCTTCGTCAAAGATAAAATAGGCAATTCTGTTACAAAGACCATGCAAACTATATTGTTCGACAATTTGAACGTAATAGTATTTCTAAAAGAGTGTAATGTTGATAACAAGATCCGACGACGTCGGTGTATAGAAAAATATATAAAATGCATTCTGCCAGGAATTTTCTCGTTTTCGCTGTTGGTGTGTTTGTAAAAACGTACACTAGTAAGCATCAAATCTATTACATTATAACACTTGCAAATCGTCTTTCAGACTTGTATATAAATCTAATTGAGCCAGCCTATTTTCACACAGCGTTAATTACTTCGCTTACACGTAAATTGAGGGTAAACTTGCAATTTTATTATATTGGCTTGTCCCGAATGTTTCTTTCGTTTTATGAGGAAGTAATGGATGCACTACATTTTTCGTTTCATTGAATTATGTGTGACCCATAGTGTTCCAGTAGAATATTCTATAAAATAATAATAGAAAACCAAATAATATAAATAAAAATAATATTACATATAATATAATGTAATACAATTATGTTATAATAGAAATAATATAAAGCAGAAATAATTACCATTGTCATTTCACTCGAATGTGTTTCATTGTTACGAGTATTATTATTGTGATACCTTATTTAGGATAAATCATTTTTATTCACGAAGTAGTACGAAAATTTGTTATGAAAACGCGAGAAAATTGAAGTTTCCGAAAGGAATCAATATTTTTTCGTTCAACTTAACATGATCTGTAATATTCCGACTTGTAACCTTACGTAATGACTGTTATATAAGCAACGTTGGTTGCTAATGATCCAAATGTCTTGATGCGACCAAAAAATCTAAATAAAAACAAAATATTTTTATTATACACACGTGCATGAGTATGCGTGTGTTTTAGCTCCCTCGTTTACTATAATTAGGCTCCAGATTCTTATACATTTATAGAAAACTTGAAAGTGCAAAATTACGCGCAATGTGTATAATGTGAAAAGATGTACAGGGTGTCTCATTTTCATCGAGCCAAACATCTCTTAAACTGTGTATTATCCGAAAAAGTGACCCATTAGTGGATAAAACACGTCGTGTTTCAAATGGGACGTCTTGTGATGGCCACCAGATTTGTATAGGCGTTCATCGAGATCTTCAAGTTTTTTTTTTTTATTATTTATTTAAATTTTACAATTTGTCCAGTAGGACATTTGGTAAAATATTATAGCTTAAATATTTGGCAAAATATAGCATGTGGATGGTTACCCCCAGTGGGATACCATCTTCGTGTTTGTTAGGTTATGTCCTTTGTGCAGATCTTCAAGTGATCTTTGTCTCTGTGAATGAAACTGTACATTTTTTTATACACCATCCTATGCAGTTTTTAATTCTCTAGAAGAAAGTATTAAGGTACTTGTATCTGAAAATGCTTGGTTTAAAAGATATCTCAATGTTAACTTTGTCAAATTGTGGGTGTACGATAAGCCCCACAAGACTAAAGTTAAAATATCTTTTGAACTGGTCGTTTTTCCACCCAAGTACCTCGATACTTTTTTGTAGAGAACTAAAAAATACATCGAGTGGTTATAAAAGAAAAATGTATAGTTGTATTTAAAAAAAATGAAGGTTAGCATGAAATGTCGATGGTGTGGCCACCTATATAAGATTCGTGGCTATCACAAAATGGCTTACTGGAAACAAAGTAAGTTTTATTTGAGACACTTTTTCGAATAATGTGTAGCTTGGGAGCTATTTGCGTGAATCGATAAAGATAAGGCAATTTGCATTAAAGTATTCGAGGTACAGTTCTTTCTATAATACTTGGTAGCTAAATCAATTTTCTACCTAGATTCTACTTTCTCGATTATGTTCTCAAAGATGTGAATTTGTATAAAATGGTCTAATTATAATTGCTATTTTCTTTTTCTTGTCGCCAAATATATTTAAGCGTTACAGGTAGTTATTTTATAAATATTCGTATGACTGATGTTGTTTATTGTTTATAGGATACGAGAACGCGGATTGGTTCATCCCTTCACCGGCCCTAAAATCAATAGACGTTGACTTAAAATTGTCACCGGAGCAAATCCGGGAGACTCTCAATTATTTCAGTAAGTAATTGTTTATATCAATTCTTTTATCGCCGTCTCTCCTGCTTCTCTACGCTAAACGTTAGGCAAATCGCTTTATATTGGTAAGTGTT
This sequence comes from Bombus pyrosoma, assembly GCF_014825855.1. NCBI lineage: Eukaryota > Metazoa > Arthropoda > Insecta > Hymenoptera > Apidae > Bombus > Bombus pyrosoma. The sequence goes on along the minus strand of NC_057786.1, from coordinate 2,838,688 downwards.
ACATCGTTTCTTATACAGGGTGGTCCACCTAACTTTATCACCTGGAATATATCGCTCGATTTTGATAATATTAAGAAAAAAAATGTTTCAGGTACAAGTTGAATGCTTTCGAGGGGGACGTAATTTGGTATGATTAGCTTTGTCCTAGGTGAACGCGTAGAGGACGCATGAAGGTCACCGATGTTCTTTTCTTTTTTTTTCTTTTTTTCCATGGAATCATGAGTTTTTCAATACACTAATTCAGCACTTTTTAAACTTCTCCCATTCGCAACTCCATTTTGCCAGGAAACATTTCACGCCACCCCGGTTATACAGGGTATCCCACCTAACTCTGTCATCCTTAATTACTCTCTTATTTGCGATGATATAGAAAAATGTCTCAGGCAAAACTTGTTTGGCATCGAGTGCTTTTATTTATTTAACCTTGCGACGACCTTGAAGCGTCCTGTAAAGGCGACGTTAAAATCTTTAAACGCGTACCTCTGTCTTTTATTACGTGTGCTCTTAGCCGACGTTCAGACGTTTTCAAAACACTACAAACTCGTGTGTTTCGCGCTATCCAACATTGTCGGGATGCGGTCTCTAACATGTTCATGCCGGCGCTGCTATTTGTGTTTCTCACCGTGGGGCGGAGCTCGTATTCATTTTTATAATAAGTTTATAATATTGAATTGCTACATTTTTAAATAAATTCTACTTTTTTTCAATTAATATACATTAAATTTCCATTGTTTAAATTTTCAACCAAATGGCAATTTTTTCTAGTTACTAAACGAACTACATTTTTGCTGGTGTGCACCGTCTGATGAAACATTCAAATGTGAGCCATCGGTGGTGCACGCCGCCTGATGGGAGACACAAGCGTGAGCCACAGGTGGTACACGCCGGCGTGAACGAGCTAAAATTCAATGCGCCACACACATTAACGTTACCTGGTGTATACTACGACCACGCATAAAGATTTTCATAATACTGTCACTGATGTGGCTTCATCGAAACACAAGATTGCAGTTTTGTAACGTGTCCGAAATAGTCGATTCATTTCGAGCGGTCACTTTCAGCTAATTTCCTAGTATCGAATTTCTTGTATATCGAAGTTAAAAGTTTATATCTCGATAGCAGATGCTGCGGAGGACACAGGTTTGCACGTTTTTCAACACGTCTGAATATCAGCTACGAAAGTACCTAATGAAAAATGAAGGCACCCATTTAAAAATTTGTATGCCACCTTTGCTATACGTCTCAAGGTTATCGTAAGGTCAGATAGACAAAAGCACTGTACCATGCAACTTCCGTCCGAAACGTTCTCTTGTATCGCAAATAAACGGGTCGCAAATGAGTGTAACAGGGTGAGGTAACACAACTTATATACATAAAGAGGTACATAAATTAAATACACATATTGGGCAATATGTAACTGACTGATTCTCACTGTCGATAACTTCTAAACGAAGTAAAAGACAACAGTCTTTTTTAATACGAGTCATTTATTAATATTTGGAAATCATGTGTGGAATCATGATATGAGAAAGATGCCTGCCTTCGGATGCTGTACAAAGTCAGCCCTGTCAGTCGTATTTTTCGTTACATCTTCGCACGTTTCGAAAGTTATGTTCGCTGTCGCTTCTCGAATAGCATCTTTTAGCTGCTCGATTGGCTTTCGTTTATCGATATGCCCTTTACTTTTGAGAGATCCTCGTAACAAGAAATCCGCTGCAATAGAATCAGGCGATCTTTGATGGCCGGACGATACCGGCAGAGTAATTTGTGTGAGGTCATCGTTATCGACGAATCACTTTGATAAAGTGTTTTGACAATTTTTCCCCGCTCTCGAACTGTGTAACGCTCGATGATTATTTTGTCGTACGTTCATGATACGATTGTTAAAGCGGAACAGGAGATGATGCATCGTTTCGAAATGGCGGGACTTTGAAATTAGTCAGTTATATATTGTCCACCTTGTACACATAAAACATTAATCGACAATAAATTAGAGAAGTTTAATGCTAAACAATTCTTTGTTACATTTATAATTGTATCATTTATTATCACATATTAGAGCAGAATTAAATTTGCACATCGGTGAAACAGATGTGCTTGTTTATTTTTGCACAAAGAATTCTGGTTAAATATCTGATATAACAGAGTACGTTCAATGTTCTTGAGTGTTAATCGATATTTTCATTTTGCAATCGTCAACGATGATGTTGTCCTTCTGCAGTAGATACATAGCATAAAATAGTCGTAAGTGTGTGTTTTATAAATTATTGAAAGTTCTGTATTCATTCCAAGCAAAAATTCATTCAAAATGTTTTTTAAAAAAATGCTGTTGTATATCACTTGATCCTTCGGTGACAGTTGATTGACATTTTTTAGTTCACCGATGTGTGACAGTTATAAAAGTTTCACGACCTCGTAACTCTGTTACATGATCCTATATAGGATTACGACTCATAGTTTAAGAAGCCCTGCAGCAATCGATCCATCTTGTCGTCCCCGATAAAAAAGTAAATTAGCCAAACATACAATACCATATCGTTTTTCGAATGTTGTTCTTGTTACTCGTATATTTACGCTCAATTTAAGGTCACTTGTATACTCATAACGCTATGAACAAGTTTCTCCCTCGAACTAACCTTAAAAAGGACAGAAATTATTTCTAATATGGAACATGTACCCAAAGATGTAATACCGACACGAGATACTACATTTTCATAGAAAACAAACAAAGAATAGTTTCATTCTCGCCCTACTTTATTCTTTTTTGGTAATAAAATCACATTTTAAAAGAATATTAAGAAATGGATGCTCACAGTAGTCGTAAATGCAAGTATCAAACTGGACTGCAGCACAGCAGCTTCTTGTCCACTTGAAAGTAGTTTGCTGCTTTCAGATACATTTTCTTTTCTCCAATGATTTTTATGGCTCGAGCCACCTTCTTCTCATGACTTTCTTTCTTGTTGATTTTTCCTAATGCCGCAAGAGGGCACCCTGATATTCCTCTAAATAAAATAACCTAGAAAGAAAGCGATGCAAATATGGAATATTGTGTAATTGCACCACTATTGGGTGGCCATATTTGGAATTGCATGAAGTTGAATACACGATATTCAGCTTATACTTACTTCAGTTTGTATGTGAACAGCAACGAGAAGTACAAATAAGTATGGTAAAATAATAAAAATACGAAAAGGAAAAAAAGAAGAAACACGTGAAATTTACACAGCGTCGAAAGTTTTCGAACATCGACAAGGTAAAACGATCATGCTACGATGTTATACGTTCGCTCGACCGATGAACCACAACGCGTACGATAACAAAGTGATCGAGTGAGATCATCTGTAGGCGTTCGAGAGATATTCATTTGGGAGATTTTTAAAAATACCATTACAGTTCCGTATTATGTATTTAGTACATTTATAGTATTTTATGTTATACGATACGGTATTTCGATATATATTGTTATATCGAGAAAATATCAGTTTTAAAAATAGCAGACAATTAAAATTTAATTTGTGAAAATTTGGCAAGGGGAGACTATCTTTGTCTGTCATACGCCAAGTATGACAAGTTAAATAAATATAACATAATAGTATAATATATATTAAATAATAATAAATAAATAATAAATAACTAAAAAATAAGATAGTTTTTCGACATAAATACTACTTTTACTTATAAATAGTACTTTTTTTTGGAAATGACGTGCAGCTGGATCGACTAACCTTTTAGGAACACACGTGATCCCATTGAAAAAAGCATCGGTGACCTTCGTACGTCTTCTACGCATTCATCTACCATAAGTCCAATCGCAGCAAATTATATTCCCCTCGAGATCGTTCAACTTGTACGTGAAATAATTGTTAAATATCATGAAAAACAAGCGAGATGTTACAGGTGATGAAGTTACAGCTGGACCACCCTGTATATGGGACTTAGCGATGTCACACGGTGATGGCGATTTTTTTTTTTTAAGAAATTGATCGTTCTGCAGATAGCGTACGAAGAAAATAAGGTACATAGCACCTTTTAAAGCAGCACTTTTCAAGAGCTACATAACAATGGGTTTTTAACCGAAAAAGACTTGAGAAAGTAAAATTGTGCGCGCTATTCTTCTCAGAATTCTCTTGCAGCGCGAAGAACTTACGACGAGTAAACTGTGCGTCAGCTCGTAATTCTCAGATATTTCGCCCTCGAATTTCGCACAGGAAATTGCAGATTATTTATCGTCTTCGCAAATCACGTTTAGAACTTATTGTTAGTTAGCGTATTTTTGTTTTCATCGATAAGCTGGCAATTTCATCGATAAAATTCTACCTTTATCGTTCGCTCGTTATCGTTAATTTGCGATAATGCTCCACGGACGTCGTCATTAGCGATTGATTTCTTTCCTTGAACATCTTATTTTTCGCTTGTTTTCGTTTCGTACGTACGGCCGAATTATTCAAAGAATTCGCTGTTTCACGTATTTATCGGGAAATGCGCGGACCCCCTCTCGGCTTATCTCTCAGCTTTACGGATTTTGTAGCTTGCTTTATTTCTATATTTAATCTTTGCTTTGCTACATGCCAAAATTAAAGATTATTTTTATTCCTTTCATTTGCTAAGACTGCCGTTTCCCTGAAATACACACGTATGCCACACATTTGAGTGGGAACAGTCGATACATATTTAATACATACATATTTAATAATTCATACGCAAAGACATTTCCATCTTATTTTCAAACGCAGCTAGAAGGCAAATAATTACCTATATCATAAGATTATGAACGACTTAAAGCGTAATGAATAATTCATTATTACAGATGTACACGACGAATTACGGTCGTATGTTTCTAGCATTATACGTGCAGTTTTATCAATAAGTTGGTATCTCAATCTTATTCATAAATCGTTATCCAAATACTTTTATCAAATTAACTTTTTACATGTTTTATACGTTCTTTGCGATCACTCAAATATCTCTATTTAGATATACGGGAGTATTACATTACTCAGTTATATTGCACAGTTTATTAGGTGTTTCTAAGAATTGGAACAAGCTATAGCGTTGAAACGTAGGAGATAGGCAAATTTTTATTAGGAAAAATTACACGTGTTTGTGGAAGTGAGGCGTATCGAGTATTTCAAGGTCACCTCTATTTTTTTTCATTCAATGGAACATATTTTTTTTATACATCATTCGATGTGTTTTTTCATTCCCTGCAAAAAAGTAACCAGGTGCTTGGGTCGAAAAATGGGCTTATTTTTGATATATCAAATTTGGTGAAATTAGAATTGAGGTACCTTTCATATTTATATCATTCGTCGACCCAAGTACGTTAATACTTTCTGAAAATTGAGAAATGCATCGAATGATTTGTAAAAAATTACAGAGACTCGTTTGAAAAAAGTGTGCAATGCGCTTCGCAACTGCACCGGTGTATATGCGAGAAAAACTAGCACGGTAGTATGATAGAGCGTGTTAAACAGTGCAAACTTTTTCTCTACGACTTTTCTCTATCTTCACTTACGACGGAGTTATAGCCTGTTCCAGTTATTATTATGAAAATACCCTATATACTAATATTTTGTTTTGCAATCAAAGATTCGCGTGATACATTAATTTTGCTAAAAGGATATTTACAACAAAAATGCTTTGAATAGATACTTCTAAATACATTTGTTCTTTATTTAAAATATCGTTTTACGTCTCCGTGATAACAAGTCACATGCAATTAGGCGCTCTTTTGTCGGATATCCAATCGTAAGAGCCGCCCGGAAGAGTGCTCGACCAATCAGAGCGCTCGACCCGGCAGTGCTGCTGGAAATTCTATATAATGTGCTTTAGTCGCCGCTCGTCCTCCACGTTGGAAGCACGTTGTGCGCGTCTGTTTTCCGTCGATATTGTATCTAAAAGAACAACTCGTCTAATCTTTTGGCAAGCTGACGTACTCCTTTCAGTTAGTGTTTATCAAAGAAAAGTGGTCCAGTGCAGTGAACTAAATCTTGAGATGTGGCAATTATAAGTGAAGTGTTGCTATGGTGAACTTTTATTTCACATATTTTTCATCATGACGTATTATCCGGCATCTACACTCATAGCTTTTTCCTAACTCTCTACGATGTACATACGCATAACGTTTTATATAATCTTGGATGAAAATTTCATTCACACGATGAATGATTCGTAGCTATTTCTCGTGAATTAATGCCACAGTGAATATTCGACAGTTCGCTCATTTATAATTTTTGAAATATAATCAGGATTAAAATTTGATCTGATATTTTATTATGTGTTTCATGTATTGTTTCGTATGCGAAGCCTGACACTAATCTGAATGCAGTGTAGCTTACTGCAGTATTTACATATCATATATTCATTTACTGCTTTTAAGAAAGTGATCGCTAATATTGAACACCGGAACGATAAACGTTACGTTTCCGCAATAAACATGCTTTGTCATAAAATTCTTACTTAGAATTTCTAATTTAATACTTTGTGTGAGAAATAAGTAAAACTGTAGAATATTTCTTTAATTTAAATTGGTTAGTTTAAAGTTAGTCAATGTTTAATAGATTGGAATGTTCGGAAATCTACTGCCCTTTCGATCAGGTTAGGTTAAAGTGATTCTTAGAAAATAATTTCTTTGCTTAATTGTTGAGATAGATTAATTTGCACCTTATTTATAGCAAATTAATTGACGTTTTGTAAAATAGTGAAGATATTCATTCTAAAAGTTAATTTTATAATTATTAAAAGATACTTGAAAATGTAGATACGCCTTTCAAAGCATGCGTATTCGGATGAAGTGAGGTTAGGTTTAAAGAATAACATATTTTCTTCAAGTTTCACGACAAAAATTAAAAAGATTCGCATCAGATACATTTATATTTACGAATATCATTAGTTATAATGGGATTGGGTTAAATTAAATTGAAACTCGCATCGATTAGATTTAAATATGTACTGCTTTTCAGGTTATACACTAACTTCACGATACTCTATCGTGTTTGAACTGTTAAAATAATGCTTTATATCTTTCGTTATTTAACATTATCCAAATGTGACATAACTTTTGCATATCGTTATTACATAACTATATAACATCGTTTTATCTTTATAAACATGTCGTTGATAACGTGATAGATTTCAAAGATCCTTGCTGTTAACAGCAATCGAAGATTATTTGTTGTATAAAATTTGACTGAAATATATGAATTTATTCTGGATTCATTGTTTAGTGTCGAATATGTACACGATTATTATATGTATATTGGTACGCAATTAATAGAGATGTGCATATTGTGGTTGTTATTGTACAAACAATTTGAGAACAGTGACTAACCGACGTTAATGAGATTAACGGGAATCATTTCATTTTGCAAGTAAATGTGATAAAAGTTAAATACAATTTTTCGATTCCTTATTATCGTAAAAAGAAAACTACGGGCTATTCGTCGAACAAATTAATCGTCGAAAGAATATAACAATAGTAATTTTATCTGTACTTTAGGCTCATTACAGGCTGTTACAAGGAGGTTGTTGCCTTCTTATTCCTAATTTCTTATTGTATATTATATTCTTAGAATGAGCTCTTAGTTACTGTATTATATTGATATTTTATTGTGTTTTATTGCTTAACTCTTTCTAAATCAATGGGATAATTTCTTAATAAAATTAACGATCGTATAATTTGTGTGAATGGTTGGCGAACATGGAGGTCGTTTTCGTGATTTCAGAGCTTAAATAGAAATATAACGTATCCAAACCTGCATTAATCAACGGCTATTCTTGCGCTCCGATTATTTTCCGCGTTTAAGTACTTTTTTTTGTAAGGAATACTTTAATGGACATTGTAATAAGAAGTCATTACATTCTATCGTGAGAATAAAATTCTTGCTTTCACGTCAATTATATTTGATGAACACGTGTTTAATAACATTTAAATAAAAGGTGTTTCCATTCATTTAGATTCAACATATCTAAAACATTAGCTGTATAGGAAAGACGTGGGATGAAGAAAAAACTGACCCAAAAAGTCACCTATTTCTTGCCCCACAATTTTGAAACTGTATTTCGTGTCGAATGATCCCTTATGGTGAAACATCTACCACAATAAATTTTCAAGTCGAGCTGACAATTAGTTTCTGAGACATGGGAGGTCAAAGATGTGAAAATCCATTAACGTGTCAACTCATACGTTTCGACGTACAAACTTTTACGGCAGTCTGATAGTTTAAAGGATCGTTCGCAGAAATTTTGTCGACCGTTAGCAGCGAATTTGAAGTTAGGTTTGCAAAATTCACAATGGCCGATTCAATATGGCGTACGATATATTTTAAGAACACCTGCTACACAACATTTATCTTTCTTGATTTTGATCCGTGGAAATGGTGATGGATACATTACGTATGTGAGGATTGCATATGTATATGAGTCCGATAATATTGACCATATTCAAGGAACTATGCAATTTTTATCACGTGACTTGCAACAACCGACAATCGGACCACTTTCGCGCGTTTAGTAAAACTGTGCGATTAATTCTCGTCTGGCTTTAATCTTATCGACAAGTATGAAAATGCGGTGATGCTTCCCGCTATAATAAAATTATTATTATAAAAAGCACAAATAATTATTGTAGTTAAAATAATAATTATTGAAATTATAAACATTACTTTAGTTTCGAAAATTCACTTTATAACTTTTTACGTTGCGAATATTAGACCAAAGTATTAGAAAAATTAGAAATCGGAGCGTATGAGCTTTAAAAATCTTTATTTATATTTAAAATATTAAATATTTAAAAATCTGACATGAATGATCTGATTTGAGACAATTGTATGTCACCTAAGAATCGATGAAAAAATTAGCGGTGCAGATGTTAGATTTTTAGAAATATTTATTTAGCAATAAATTTTTCTCGAGGGGTAGACAAAGGAAAATTCTCAGGTAGTTGAACAGACATGGGTAAACGTTCGTTTCTTGTAAAAATTGACGTTTGGGCGTGCCAAATTCACTAAGCTGGGATAATGTCCTTTGACTACTCAACCGCTAATTATTATTTGGCAATGATACCTTCTGCCAATATTTTTCTTGAGCCTTCCTTGTACTTTTTGGCTGGTTTGTTAATTCTTTAATGAGGGTCGTGATCTGCATTTCGTTTTTTGTGTTGTGCCGCATGAGAACCAATCACGTGCTTGATGAATGGTATCTTGAGTTCTTCTCAAGACCACCCGAAGGTGCGTTTGTTATAATTTGAAAGAGGGACATTAAAAATTCCAAAGACGAAAGATCGTCTGGCGACGATACCTTTTTTATTTTGTAGCACCAGTTATGCATGTAAAATTAACGATATAAAATTTGCTTTTTATTGCCAGCCTCTGACTTTGCGTCTAAAGACCTTTTTTTACTCGTGTACGTACACTTGGCAGAAATGAAAAAAACGTAACCATTGCTTGGAAATTACTGTATATTTTTTATCTTCTCAGATACATTGATAGTGATTGGAATTAAAAATACGATAAAGGGAGAGCAGTCCATACATGAAATTATAATATCGTTGTTCGTCGATTATACTCTCGCAACATCTGCAGCTAATATTGATATCGAGAGAACAAGATAAAACCTAGCGACAAAAGTTAAGAAACATGCCTTGTTTGAATTATATAACCACACCTAACCTAACTAACGAAACCTAAATAAAAAATAATGTAGGAAGGCGTTGGGCAACCCTTGGGTTTGATGAATGCATGCCATCTGTGTGGCATTAATTCAATTAATTGAACATAAACCCCAGTCGGTATATTACATCATGATTTTGTAGTTTTTTGTGTTAACTACCTTTTACTTCTAATTAGCTATAATTTAATTTCCCAATTGGCGTGTAACGTGCAATCCCACAAATGTTCAATTGGGTTCCAGTCAGGAGATTCCCTTAGCCACTTAACTATATCAACATTCTGTTGCAGAAGAAATGTCTTGATTAATTCAACGTTTCAGGTCATTGTCGCGTTGCCATTTTCTCGTTTTCAAATGGCGATATACGCGTTTGTAAGATATCGCGATTCACGAATTTGTTGTTTCTCTCATGTGTATTAGCGGACCAGGGCTACCAACCCGACACCTCGTTACATTACCACCAGCAAGTTTCACTCTTGGTTTTAGATATTTAACGTTAAAACTTATTGTATGTGTACGGTCTGCTATCCCTTTATGGGTATTTTTAGTTCCATTCAATATATCTCAGAAGATAAGAAAAATATACAGTAATTTCCAGGGGATTATTGTATTTCTTAATTTTTATAGTAAGTGTATGTGTAATGATCGAGACCGTGAGAACTCTTCCTTTTATTCCTTGTATTTATACCATATATACCCCATTTATATTTTCGTTAAGTCGTTCTTCTTTTATTACATATTATATGAATTATGTGAATCCTAATTAATTTGTTACGCTAACAGGAACTATCTAAACATATCCAAACACTCTTTGTATGCAACGTTCGCAACGTCGACGATATCTTTCGAATAAAATGTCACAGATCCACGCCAACCATATTCGTCAAAGACGCCAATATCTTTGTCGTATATATAAAATGAATGTTACATTGATCTTTAATTCCATAGCAAAGCATCGTTTATCAAGCTCTCTTATAAAAGCTTCTCCCGAGGCTATGAGAAGTTTTCTGAAATACACATTTATTTGTTTAATCTACCCGATGGCTTGACTATGACACGATCGCCATAATACAGCACAAATCCTTTGTTTGCGTTCGCCTGCTACGTGCTATCGCGTGCAGTTTCAAGTGCTTGTTGTTTCCAAGATAGCAATAACATATTACTAAATTTGATTGAATCCTTTGTATACCAGAGATACAATTTTTGTTATTTCGTCGAAATCTTTCTCAAAGTATTGTTATTAGCGACAAATTTCTTTAGTGCTATATGGAAACGGGCGCTTATTGAAGAATGGTATATATAACATGAGGTGCCCGGTATCATTCGTTTAATACTCTTCCAATTTTTCCGTACATTTTCAATATCGTTGGCATATTTATAGAATAAAAAGGTTCATGAATTTATTATTCACGTTAATTAATATTGTTTAGCCTTATAGGTTTCACCGTTAATTTTTTAGTTTCGCTATAAATTAATATTGTGTATTTACGTTAATTCTGATTAAATTTCAGAATTATACTATATTTCTCATCGAAGGTTTCTTCTTCTTCAATTTCATGATTACTCTTGCTCGTTACATAGATATAGTAAGTTTCACGTATGTTTGATCATAATATTATGATTTTGGTGTCTAGAGATAATATTAAAACTAACCTTGCCAGGCCCGTTCAAGAGAGACCGGTTTCAACATTTCATTTAGAATTGTACATTCATTGTTGTGTCTTTCGTTCGTCTAACTTTACATAAATTCTTGCATTAACAAAAATTGAGAAATGGATTAATCAGGTAACATATTACTATTGTCCTCTTTTATTACACTGCCCCATTCAATACAGATAATTTATGAGGAACACAAAATACTCTTCTTTAAGAAGCAAAAGATAAGCCATGTAAACATTTAGACAATCATTGATGATAGCTTGTCAGTGTTATCGATTAGAAGTTGAATGGTCTTTTAATTTTTGTTATGCCTTGTGCGAAACAAAAATGCACATCTCATCCCACCTCTCCCCTAGTAAGTTCTTGCTATATTTTTTTATAATAAGTATAATTATATATATAATATTTATAATTATATTATATTTATTTATTTATAATTATATATATATATTTATTTATAATTATAAATATATTTTTTTCTACAGTTCTATATAGTGTAATTACTCCATATAATTACTAAGATATGTATAGTGATAGTTTTACGTTAAATTCATATAATGAGCGAGATTCATAACGGCAAATAATTTAACTTTGCCCTGAGTGGTTTTTTTCATACAATCGTAGATAAGACAGATCCCTAGATGATCTCATTCAGTTGAGACAGCCTGCGTAAATCTATGTGAAGCAACGAGTTAGTCCATGGCTGAATTCGCGACTTATCAGGGAAAAGGAATTTCTCAAGTCTTGTAGTGGATTTTCTCAGAGAATTGCGCAACAATCAATTAGACGATGAATTAAGCTTTCCTTGTTAAAGAAAAACCGTGTAATTCTTTAGACACGTCCCGTCTCGACTAGTTCAACGCTTTCTCATAGAAATGATCCGTCAGCTAAATGGAATAGGAAAAGAAAATGCGATACGTATAATGGTTTATTGTTTTCGAAACTACGGTGCGGCTCTTTCACACCAATTTATTGCTGACAATTTAATTAATGCATATAATTTAATCAGCGTGCACGGAAATTCTACACTCGATTTTCGCTTGTTCTCAGAATCGCAGAAAAGTATAAGAGACGTATTAAAATTAATTGTAAAATTTGCGGGATACTTGTTATCGATGGTCATCGTAAAAAAACTGTGATATTATATTTTTTGATTAATTTTGATTCGTTATTAGCTGCCAAGCAATAATCATCGATCATACAGTGTTTTATTATCGATTTCAACCTCTTATCTCGTTGAAGAAATTTCAAAAAATATGTGGACGTCTATTAGAACGTTTATTTGTTGCAGCTACAGCGTGTTTAAAAAATGATGGGTAGAAATTTGGGCGCAGGAGGAAAATTATTCAAACTTATATTTTTAATACGCACGTTGCTGACATGTAATTTAGTTTAATTTATTAACACATTTTGGTCTAATATCGTCTAATTTTGTCTGATACTGTAAATTTGTATCATAAATATGTATATTGAAAATATATTATCATAATTCGACCGAGGATATTTATGCAAATTTTTATTTGTGAATGCAGTTAAGGAAATAAAATGAATAGAATCAATACACTGCAATTAATTCATGTAATGAATACAATACAATACAATTAATTCATATAATGAATACAATACAATTATGGAAATAAAATTGAAGATTCGTATCACATTTGTGCACCAAAGTAGAAAAAAATGTTTATATTCGATATTAACGATAAAAAAAAATTGAATCAGAATAGATGTTCAAAATGGCCTGTACGAAATTCTAACACTAAAACTATGAAATGTTCCCACTATTTACAAGTATATATCATAACGGATACTTTGAATTATTTTATGTACTTTTACGTCTTACGTGAATCTTGTTCCTTTTTAAACCTCTAAGTTTCGCAGACTAATTACAATAATGTAATCTCGGTATATTTAAACACGTTTGATATTTTGTATAAAACGCGTCTATGTTCGCAAATTTTATGGCGAACGCTTTCAACATTCGCTCTGCTTTTAGTTTTTTATCGATAAGGTAGTTCCCTAGCCAACTATATTAGTCAAATTGGAGTTGATTAATAAATGCTAGGTATAAAGATGATATGATACTGATGACTAGTATGATATGAAATAATAATAATAATTTTTGACACTATTTGTATTTATCTTGAAAAGTCAGATGTTGATATAAATAATTGCAATACGAAGATAGAACATTAAATCAACTGGTATATTTAATTGAGGTAGCAGATCTGACAATATCGTCAAGTTGAAAAGAAAGTATCCAACAAGAAAGAAAAATATCGATCTCGAATTGTTAAAAGGAGGATAGAGAATTAATAATTATGAAAGAAAATTTGTGAAAAACTTGAGAAAATTATTTAACAACATTAAATAAATTAAACTCAGAATTATATTATTTAATTCCTTATCTGACCTTATCTGAAATGAAGATCAGTTTTGCTCGAAATTTGAAAGTAATCTTGAATTTTGAGATTTATTTAAAAGCTACCTTAATATTTATATGAACTGTGAACTGCTTTTCTCCTACTTTGATACATAAAAGTTGTGGTCAAATTTTTACGGAATTTTTTTAAAACACCCTCTATATAGAATTCTGTCGTTGTTTCATAGTTACATTTTCTTATTAACATTAGCATTAATTTCATGTTGCAATTGTAATTTCTGATCGTAGAGATATACACAATTGGTCCATAACAATGTGGTCAGGTTATCGGCACTTATATAGCTGATATCAGTTAGTCAATCGCACGTATTGAAAGTTCTAAGTATTTATATCCTTATCGATGCGATCTAAATGATTTTTGTAAACAGCACCGTGATATACTTTCAATTGTACATCAATATCTTTTGATGAGATATATGTGCACGCTTTATTTATTTTGATAAAACAATGAAATAGGTAGCACAAGGTATCTCAGTTCCAAGTAATTTTGCACAGGTACGAAACAATAGTATTAGTTATTAGGTCACGCAACATGACATGGTCGATAAGAACGATATATCTGCAAAACTATAATTTTGTTTTCTATACACACGTGAGGTGGAAATCGTAATACAACCGAGCAAGAGGCGATCCTACGTGAAAAAATAGAAAACATTTGATATAACATTTTTCCATCCGAGGCTTCGTTTTCGAGAAAATCGAGTTTGAAAATTTAACAAGTATTCGTAAAGTTAAATAATTCCAGACTGAACAAGAGTAAACAATCGACAGGAGCTTAAATTTTATGTGAAAATAAGTAAAAAATGTGGAATAGAATTTTTTCATAATACGCTTCGTTCTTTTATTTTTTTTTATTTTTTGAGAAAAATAAATTTGAAGATGTATCACGCGCCTGTGTCAAATCAGTTCGTAATTAAACATTATTTCCATCAAACTTTAGTTCCTTGAAAACAATGCCTTAAACGGGAAAATATTATTCAACATTTTTTATTTATTTTCACGTGTGTAATAACCTCGCGCTGAGTGTTTACTCACACCTAGTCTTAACCAAGTTAAAGTATACTTGGCAAACTCGATTTTCGCAGAGATGAAGCGTCATATGAAGAAATTTTATTGTACATTCTCCATTTAACTTTTTCTTTAACCATAATTAATCTTTAATTATATGTGGCAACCTGCTGCATAAGCGCTCGCCGTAGAGTACGTTGCCATTGAGAATGTGGCTACGCAATTACCATTTATATCATCCAACAGGGGGCGATCTGATCGCCCAATAGGAGACGCGTTTCCAATAACATATTAGCCAATCACATTATAAAATAGCTTAGGTGTTAATTTAACTTTTAAGTTATCTCTCTCTGTAGTACATAGTTTCATAAACAAATCTACAGAAGCAGACGTAAGGGCGCCATATTTCAAATCACAAAGGACTACTCTGGTATTTAATTTAGTTTCGTAATTTAACGAAATATAAATTTAACGTTGCATTGACTGGGAGATTATTAGCAACGAAGGCAGATATGCTTAAAGTATCACGTTAATTATCTTGCTTTCTTTAATGAGTCTTAACAGATCGTTGATTTTTTCCTTGTTGGCATTGCCTCTAATACACGGTGTCAGTTTGTGAACGATGTGTGTTATACTACTCCAGGCAGGATAAAATAAAACGACTGGTACGTTGCATTCTCCGCATTCCTCACCGGGAACTGCGTCCTTTGTCAATCGATGCAAGTGGGAGACTTTTGTGTGGTCTATTCGGATGCAAGTAATAGCGACTTGGTCTCTTCTGAGTAGTGAGGGGGTTATGTCGTATTTTTGGAAGAACGAGTCACTGACGTTTTCAATGTGAGAGGACGCTGTTTGTCTTCACTTTCTTTACCGATGCTGTATTATAATCTTCATTGAGTCAAAATATATCTGCCATTAGGTTTAATGATCTTGTGCCAGCAAGAATCCAATTGAGATATTCCATGTTTGTAAAAATTAATTCGAGTAAAATCTCGGTTATCTGAATTGTTGGGGGACGAAGGTTTTCGGATAATAAAAGTGTTACCTTCTTGATATTCATCTTTAGGTATGTGTTTCAAAATACATAGATATTAATAATAGCAATACAAATAATGAAATTAAATATGATTCGATCAAACATTTTAACTGCTAAATCATACAACCTTTTTAGCTTTTAGATTCAATTCGATGAAGTTACATTCCTTTTGTGTCTTTCATCATCTCAACTGTGTTTCTATCGCCTCAAATATTTCAAAGTGTTGAGGAGTGCCATTATTGCCGTTATATTCTCGGTATTGTATACATCTTCTACATCTGTCGTAATATTATCTTCCATTTCGCCCTGTGTGGTGCCGTCAAGGCAGTTCATTAGTTTTTTCCATGCTCTTGTCAACGTCACACATTTCACGTCCACCCAAGCATGTGCCAGCATAAAACAGCAATCCTTAAAACCTAACTGCTTCTTGTAGCGCACTATCGAAATTACCATTGGCATTAATTCACGAAAATTCGTCATACGATCCCATATATATCATTCGTAACAGTGTAGAGCGCAGAATTAAATAAATGAACGCACGAGGCGAAGCTGTGTCGACGAGGAAGAGACAAATGGAAAGATAGTGTTGGGATAACGTGATCTCATGAACAGCGGTACGTAAATTTCGATCTTCTTAAGATCGAAAATCCGATTATGGGACATGAGCAACGAGCACGATCCGCGAGTGTCTGGGAAATTCGAGCGTAAGTCAGACGGTGCTTCATGTGCAGAAGCAAGCTATCAAGGTCAAAGGAAGGTAGGCCATTCTTCGAGAACGATTGACACAGTTCAAAATGTGTTGGATCGAGAGCCGGTTGAAAATTTGTCGGAAGTTGGCGTGCGAGGAAGAATCGGTGAACCAGCAAAGTATTCCCAGAGCGCGGCGGAGACGGATTCCCAGAAAGACTCGTCTTGGCAGACAATTCAAGTTTCTCACGATGGTTTTCTTCCAAGGAGCAGCGAAAGTTGCTCGGAATGTATCGGCGGCGAAGCAGGAAATCTTGCGTGGAAAACAAAGGGAAACGTCGCGGAACATGGTGATTTACAGGCCGTTTGGAATTTGAAAGCGGCCTCGTCGAAAAGCAGCGAGGACAGGCAGCTGTTATTGGGGATAAACGAAAATCTACCGGCAGATTTGAAAGAAAAATACTTCTGGCGACCGGAACCAAGCAATTCGCAGAAAATGACTGAATATTTCTTCGCGGACTCGAAGGAACGTTCTCGGACTAACAACCGAGCGACTTCCATAGGGACAGACGACTCGCAAAGTCGCTGCAAGTCGAGAAATCGTGAGAATCATCAGTGGAAATTGCAAGCCAGTTCTCCTTTAGCCCGAACTCCCACGTTCGCGAATTTGGCATTGGACGTGTCTTACGCAGGGTTGGACATCTCTGGTTTCCTGGATACCGAATCTTCCAGGAGGCTCGAAACTGATCCGCCCGAGTTCTGGGAAGACTTCAGCGTGGTCGAGTGTCTGGAGAACAAATCGTCGTCGTACGACGAAAGTACGCCGGAAGAACGAGTGGAGGCGCTGAAAGAGGTTTTGGCGGAAACCGATATACACGAAGGCGATGGAATCGTGTCAGACTTTCTGTTTCACGTTGCCAGAACAAAATATGGCAAGATATATATCAGAGTTATCAGAACATTGCTCCTTAATCGAGGTAGGATATGAATAGTTTATGACAGCGCTTCTTAAACTTTTTCCATTTGCCAACTCATTTCATGTCGGAAGAATGTTACGTAACCACAGTTCTGTACATAAGAAGGTACATAAAATAGATATGTAGGGCGGACGATATATGACCGACTGATTCTCACTGTCGATAACTTCTAAACGAAGTAAAAAAACAACAGTCTTTTTTAATACGAGTCATTTATTAATATTTGGAAATCGTGTGTGGAATCATGATATGAGAAAGATGCCTGCCTTCGGATGCTGTACAAAGTCAGCCCTGTCAGTCGTATTTTTCGTTACATCTTCGCACGTTTCGAAAGTTATGTTCGCTGTCGCTTCTCGAATAGCATCTTTTAGCTGCTCGATTGGCTTTCGTTTATCGACATGCCCTTTACTTTTGAGAGAACCTCGTAACAAGAAATCCGCTGCAATAGAATCAGGCGATCTTTGATGGCCGGACGATACCGGCAGAGTAATTTGTGTGAGGTCATCGTTATCGACGAATCACTTTGATAAAGTGTTTTGACAACTTTTCCCCGCTCTCGAACTGTGTAACGCTCGATGATTATTTTGTCGTACGTTCATGATACGATTGTTAAAGCGGAACAGGAGATGATGCATCGTTTCGAAATGGCGGGACTTTGAAATTGGTCAGTTATATATTGTCCACCCTGTACATATAAAACATTAATCGACAATAAATTAGAGAAGTTTAATGCTAAACAATTCTTTGTTACATTTATAATTGTACCATTTATTATCACCTATTAGAGCAGAATTAAATTTGCATATCGGTGAAACAGATGTGCTTGTTTATTTTTGCATAAAGAATTAAATTCTGGCTGAATATTTGATATACCAGTTTTTTCATGTTATTATTAATTATTCATTTACAATTTTTATTACATAATTCAAACGAGGATTTAATATTCAGATTATTACTAAATTTGAATAATAATAATAACGTTGAATACTAATATATTTAAAAATACTACTAGTAGTATAGATCTTTGTAATAGTATGACTGAGTACAAACTAGTAGATTTGAGGGATCTGCTTTATTATTAGATATTATTCACATAGAGCTGCTTAACGTTAAAAAATTTGAGTGGTAGTATTACTGTTACTAATATATTTGGCGAATATTATTAGTATATAAATTATATATATAGATTTTTGTGATAGTATAGCTGAATACTAATAGGGCTAAGGGTTCTATATAGTATCAGATTAGTATTCAAGTAGAGTTGTTGAATTTGAGACAGATTTGAATAATAGTATTAACATTACTAATATATTTCAGAGATAGCGTTAGTATTGTTAATAGATTTTTGTTACAGTGTAGGTGAATACTAATTGCCTTGAGGGATCTAGTTAATATCAGATATTATTTCAAATATACTTTCTGAACGTTAACAAAATTAAATAATGCTATTAACATTATTAATAATACTAGTACATTAATAACAGGTTTTTGTTACAGTGTAGGTAAATACTAATTGCCTTGAGGAATCTAATTAATATCAGATATACAAATAGAGTTGTTGGGTGTAAGCAAATTTGAATAGTACTATGTATTAAACATTACTGATAGCTTTGCGGGATCTATTTAGCATGAAATATTATTCAAATAACTTTGTCGAACGTTAACAAATTTGAATAGTTGCATTAATATTAATAATATATTTGAGGCATATTATTAGTATTGTAAATTATGTTGACAGTATGACTGAATACTAATATATTTGACCAATTTACTTAGCATCAGTTATTATTTAAACAGGATTATTGAGTCACATGATCACATATGTAATATAAAATGTCATAAGCATGTTCAAGGTCATTCTAAAAATCGTTGAATATTCTGTTCTAAGGCTGCTATTTTATACCCATGTCGATTAATAACTCGGTAAATTCTTCTTCATCCTTTGCTGACAGGTCATTGACATTTTTATTTCTCTGGTGTGTAGCAGTTGCAAAAATTTCCGCCGCCCCATAATTCTGTTACACGACCCCACATGGGGTCACGACCCGTGGCCGAGGAAGCTCCGCTTTATAATATCGATTAGTCGATCTCGCCATTTAGGAAATTGGATATTAATAGCTCGGCTAAAGAGACATCTCTCTAAATATGAAAAAGTGACTGGGACGAATGCGAAATGTAAAAGATAGCATTATATACATAGAACGATGGCTTTCTGAATGTCTGTTAATGGTAGTTTAGTTCAATTTTAGATTTGCCATTCTTTATATAGATACACTTCGCTCTCTGAAAGGTATCCGAATATCTTCTCGCACTTGATGAGATGCACGTTAATTACAACATCATAGATGAGTCAAACGGCAACAATTTTATTCTTTTACAGTCTTTATAATTTCTTACGTGTGGTAGGATATTGCCATGTGATTACATTTTTCTTCTCTTTCTTTTCTCTTCCTTTCTCTTTTTTTCTTCGTACAATACGAAATTATGAAATTGATATTTGTAATTATCAAACCTAGAACCATTTTACAGATTCCTTGATTTTTTAATTATAAATCGAATTAAAAAAAGAAAATTTTTTCTAATCTCATAGAAAGACTTCGAATATTAATGGACAAGCATATTTAAAAAATATATGCTTGCAGTAGCATATAAGCTACTAGTGTCATTTCAAAATTCTTGTTACACCTGATAAACTAACCTTCTATTTATATTAATAAAATCCCCCTTCCTCAAAAAAATAAAAAAAAATAAAATAAAAGACAAGTCGTCTGGTTGAATTGTAAAAGAAGTAATTATGTTTCAAAGAATGTCCAAATATTAATGTCAGTAACCGTGTATAGGCATATACCATTCAACATAGATTCGTTTTAGGAACAAGCAGACCGATATTCGTATCGCGAAAGTTCTCTTTCTTAACGACTGAGGAAGTCACGTTACTTTCATGTATCGAACGCACGAAGAAAGGAAGCGCGATTTCGATCTTGTCGTTTTTAAATCGATGATGGTCTACTTTCATTTGCCT
The DNA here is from genome assembly GCF_014825855.1 of Bombus pyrosoma. Lineage (NCBI taxonomy): Eukaryota > Metazoa > Arthropoda > Insecta > Hymenoptera > Apidae > Bombus > Bombus pyrosoma. Next base: position 2,818,187 of record NC_057786.1, on the reverse strand, counting down.
TCGTTTCGTCGCCGCTTTAATTTCTCTGTTCGGAATTCGTTGGTCGAGTACGATCAGTGAAACAAAGGATGTATCAAGCGATATTCGAGATCCCTCCAGATACGAGTGTCACTTTGTACAGATCATCGATAACGAAATTAACATAGTCCAGGAGAAACTTGAAAAGAAATTTCTTCTGATTAAAAGCTAATTATGTATCGTTAAGGGAATGTTAATCGAAGGTTGTCGGTTTGACTTGGAATAAAATTTCTCCTTTTTTTTCTTTTTCTGTATTTTATTATTTTTCTTGCGTTAGACTTTCGCCCATTACAAGCTTAGTATGTCATAAATGTGTGATTAGATATAATTGACATATACAGGAAATGACAATACTCTGCCGCAATTAGGGTAGAAAAAAAATCGCGAATGTGATCTTTCGAAAAATACTGCATTGGAAAATAAGCGAGTTTTGTTCCAATAGGAAATTTAAAGTAAATACGAAATCGTTGGAAATGAGGGAAAAGTTATTGGGAATATACGAAATTAAGAATTCTGTTCGAAGAATTTGAAGGTGACTTTGAAAGGATAAAAGATTTCTCTTTGACGTTTCTTATCTTCTACTTATCGAATCGTGCAACACTCACTGCAAACAAATGCTGGAATTAATAAACTGGACGGATTACTTGTCCCATTCAGTTTGGTAATTGATTGCAGTTGGAGAAACGTCTAAATCTTGTAATACTATGGCAACAAAAGATTAACCAACTGACTAATTGTAAAAACAATGATATACATAATTTTTATCAGTAATCATTCATTATTTATCACGTTCAGCCGACAGAAACATTACGAAGAAATTATTTGTTTCACGCTTTCTTTATTAATCGTTATCGGACTATAGTTAACAAATTCAAAAAATTGTATTCCAGATATCTATCCATTTCTTTTCAGAATTAATATTACTCAGGTACTGTAATATAGTAGTACTAGTAGTAGTAGTAGTAGTAATATTTATTTAGTGTGTTGAACGTCTGGTCCACTAAAACTTTGAAATTGGATGGACATTTGGTGATAATTACAAAGTAGGAACCTTCCTTATCCGAACGAACAGCAAGACGAAACTGTTCGAATCATGTGAAATATTTGGATAATGGAACAATTATTTTTCTCATATGAAATTTCACTTATTCAAATACGAATTAGGATCAATTGAATCTTTATGGATCCTTATTTCCTTTTATTATATTTAGTATATTTCACATTATTATATTTTATTGTGTTTATTATATTATCTTACTAACTTTTTACCTGCCAAGTCGCATAATTCATTTAACATAGGGAACTTCATTGCCAGCACTCGGAGGATCTGCGTGTTTCAAATAATTGAAATCAGTATCATGCTTTTGTTTTTTAATATTCGCGATTGTAATTTTCCCAGCATCATGCACATTTGCCAATTCTGTTGCACCTACGGCAGCTTCGAGGTTTTTAAGTATGTCGTATTTTGTCTCGACAGATAAAACGATATTGCTTTCGTACTAAGTTCTTATAATCAAAATCCATTTGATCGAATAAAGGGAAGAATACATTGTGTACGGGCAATAATAAAATATGTGCATATTTGAAAGGGGAAAGTCATTCGTTACTGGAAAATGCTGTGTTCTGGATAAGGAAACTCTACTTATTTCCATTTTACATTACGCTTATTTTTCATTTCAAATCCCTTCCGGGATACATTGAATCGCTCTTGCATATTATTACGTGTAATTGCATCCTAAATATCCTACATAATTCCATTTTATATCTCATTCATTTTGCATCAGTAAACATCTTTATATCTCCAATATTTGAATACCAATCGGTAATACAGGTCTAGAGCACATTTAGCACATTTTGTAGGTTATACCATAGTATAATGTAATGTATCGTAATGATACATTTTATTTCAGTACTTATTACAACGAAGCGAAGTAATTAAGGACGACGATGAACAATAATAAAAAGAATTCCAAACGCCTAACACGCTTCTTGTTTTCAACATTACGTCGTCTTCCCTTACTGCGATGTAATCTATAATCTGCGTGTAGTAAAATGATCTACAGGGATCTTAGAATCATATTATACTGTTCACTCAATGTTGACCAAAATGTTCTATAGACTCCTGTTCCCTGTTGGAATTCATTTACTCATCCCCTTTTATCCGTCACCTTCTTCATCCATCCTATTCCATTAGCCTCTTATTCGATAAGAATCTCTGTTCGTTCACCCACTGTTGTATATTCACATTGCGTTATAACGTGTTCTCCTATTCCCTCCTCCTTCCCACATATATCGCATTCCTTCTTCTCATCGGGAATTTACTCACCCTCCACTCGTTCCCTAATCCGAACCTAACTTTGTTATCTTTATCTTCTTGACTTTCCCTTCCTCTCGTAGGTATATACTTTCTTTCGTCCTAATTGATAGACCGTCATCGGTTCTAATGTTGTTCGTTTCGACACAGCACGGAGCTCGACGTTTGAGTAGCGTAACCTGATCTATTGTATTTAATCGTCTATGAGAAATCACTAGCTATCCATGAGACGATGATAGAACTTGTTTATCTTCGATTTTCTCGAATTTAATCTTTTACCCACGCATTTGCGACATTTTTCTGATTAAAATGAGACTAAATATGATATAGTTTAAATCATACTTACATGTATATGTAATAAACGAAAGATTATTTCTGTTTCCCATCTGCTCGTTCCTATTTTCCTTTAAATCTCTCTCTTGCCATTCTATGGCTCATGTTATTTCACTTCTTCCTATCAATGACCCTTCTGCACTCCTCAAGTAGTGAGTTTTCTGATCTTCTAATCTCTTCTTCATATCTTCATACTTTATGTACCTTTCTCCTGACCACAGAAGTATTTTCTCCGTCTTCGTTTCTTGTCTAAATATCCTACTATAGGTGTGCACCTTTCCAGTCACTAATACTGCTCTTAGATGCCTTTCTTGTACTACTTCCACTTCTCTTCTTTTTTCTATCCCCCATATTTCATTATACTCTTCACCATGACGTTAAATATCATAACTCATCTTTTCTAATCTCCTCCAAACTTACATTCCCCACATCCACCAAATTTCCATCATCGCAGCTGTTGAACTCTTCCATACAACCTAATTAACATATTATTTACTTTGTAATGATTATTATTAGATCTATGTTACTATTCCTTATTACCTTCTCGCTACCACGCGTCACACATATGTGATACACTACATGTTTATACCATATACAAATTTTCCTTAGAAATTCAGATAAAATGTTGTAAGAAATTACCTTCACTATTTCCTTTGCGATTCCGATCAACTGCAGTTTTTTCAAAAATCTTTTGCCACATTATCTAGTAAACCAATCCTCCTAGCTTCTCAAAAAGGCTCGAGTCGTTTGATCCAATTTAAAAAAGGTTATTCACTCTTTAACAGTGTGCCAATATTCTCGTTCCTGACCGTATGTTACGTATGTTGTGTTTCAGTTTTCTTTAGGATAAATCTTATTTATTTTCGTTTGAGATACCATTTCCATTTATTATAAACAACGTCAAATTATCACTAATCTGACATTGCAACATATTGTTTCACTTATTTTAAATTTTTCTTCTCGATTGACAAAGATTGTACATAAAGTTGTTTGGAACACATAGAATATCAGATTTTGTGCAAATAGCCACACGTCTAACATGAGAACTGTAACACAACATTCGTAAATCGCTCGAACGGTCGACAGAAATATGTAAACATGGAGGTTTTCGTCCTTGTTGAGCCCGTCGTCGAACTCGTATATTGACTTTGTCTCAGTAGCATCGTGTGCGTTAAATAGGTAACAATACAATATTTTACATATCTAGATATGTGTGACAAGTGGTTTACAGTAAGAAGCAATCTACTCACAGCTCAGCGTTACACATAGGTGTGCGATTCTAAGAATCGCGTTGTCTATTTAGCAGCTTTTATTACTATATATGTAAAAATATATGTCACATTATGTAAAATTTTAAAATTTTGAATGTTGAGCTGTGAACAGTGACTTTTTCCTTAAACAGTGATAGTGAAAGCGTTAAGTAATACATATAATATATACTCATAAAAATGGTATTCTATTTCTATTATATATTATAAACTAGTTTGACCTTGCTTCTGAGGTCCGTTAATAGTTTTTAGTTGCTTCTCCTTCTGTAATCAAAGTACTGTAATATATGTATTATATGTGTAATAATGAACATATGAACTAACATATTGAAAAATGATGAAATATTGTAGATGAATTAAATGCAGTCACAAAGATCGTAGGAAAAATAGTTTCGTTTCAACAAGTCAACGCTTATGGGAAAGTTGCCAGACAACTCCGTAATAAATGAACTTAGGTCATAGATTTAGAAAATCCGATAATCGCGCTGCTGCTGTTATTGGTAGGCAGTGTTGGGCAAAATTTTGTGTATCTATGAAATAACAAACTAATATTTTAGTAGTAGCCTGTTTTAGGTTAGGTTTAAGTTTAGTTTCGATATAAAATTAAAAATACTTACAATTAGAATTGTTTGTGGTACTTTTTTTAAATAATATTTTAATTTTTAAGAAGCTTTTCAATATATGGAAATTTGAAAAGGATCGGAGATACCAAGTAAATCGTCAAGTAATTACCTTAATTGTTTTACAAAAAACCAGATCCATCTAATACTTACGTAGAATTATTTCCCTAGGAATTTTCTAGGATTTAAATTTCCCTCTCAACCGTATTTATACGCATCTTTGCCCGCGCAGCTTGCTCTGACAGCTATGCGTCATGGCGCCGGAGTAATTTTGTGGTTTGTTTCGTTTCACGCTATCTTCATGTTTTCTAATAATAAGAAGTAATATTCTCTTTCTTTGACGTGCGTGGATCATCGATCACTGTTTCTTGTGTCAATTAGTGTCTATATAAACGATTAATTCTTAAAATTTGAGAACTTCAAGAAGATTAGTGAAATGTGCCCGGTACATCCTCTGACGTCAGAGGCGGAAAATTAATGTGCTGAATGGTAAGTATTTATTTTGAAACACAAGTAATTACATCGTGTGATCAACATGTGATTATAAACAAATCTCCTCTTCACTTTTTGTTCTCCATTTTTCCAACGTACTTTATCGTAAAATATACTTGGACGATAATTTTGAAATTTCAAATTCGATTGAATCATAAGCGAAATATTACAAAATTTCGAAATGATATATTCATGTGTAGATAAATAATAATCAGGTAGATTATTCCGTATATAGATAACGACTATTGTATTACTTCCTTTTCTTTAATTTTCCCAACGTCGCTGGTCAACCCTCGAGACATGACGCCATTTTTAAAATCTCGAAACTTTAACCCCTTTGTTTACTTTTTTCTTCTCCTTCGCTAATAAGAAATCACAGTTTATTCATAGCCTGTGCTATGTTTTGCTCGAAATTTTCTCTACTACTTTATAATTACATATAGTTTAAAAATTTAAACTATACGACAATTCTAATGAAAATCAAAACTTGTTAAGAAATCCAAATTAATTAAAATCTATTGTTAGTTTAAATCCTATCGATGGATCAAAGAGTATTCTGTTCTATAATATTTTATTATACTATAATTATTAATTCTTCCATTCTATTTATTTCTATAATTGTATTACTTAATTAAATTAACGTGCAATGTGTTATCTATTATTTATATAAAATACGGAAATTAACAACTACAGTTTGATAAATTAATGTTTTGGAACGATTTCATGCAATTATTGTGGTATTATTTCAAATAGACTTAATTATGTTCAAGTTTATCTGTTTAAGATAATTATATATAACACATCCCTAACACTACAATTTATATTTAAATTATTATCTTTAAATATTTTGTTTGCATTTCTCATTATTTATAATTGCTTTTACAACTCTGCTAATATTTTGATTTTTTCTCTGTCTATCATAGGTATGCGGAATATATAATAAAAGAATTAAAAAATATATGAAAAAGACATTGTAGCAATGTTTCTTTGTTATTGGAACGTTACATGGAATTCGATTTGGATATCTTAGGATTAAAAACACGAATGAAACACAAGGTTCACTGTTTTTTCATTATAACTAGAATCATGTTTAATGGATTGTGACGAACAGTAAGAGATTATTTTGGAGGTCAATCGTTCATGTATATCTTTGATACATTATGCAACGTTTCAGATTGATGCATATTGCCACGTGGTTGTTTTCTGGCCGACCATTTCATATCATTATTTACGGGAATTTTACAATCATTTCATTTTACAAGAAATACTTCAACCGGTACGTCGTATAATATCTAACCATTTCAACATTTTTTAAGCGAATATTCTTATTATATATGCGTCGTATTGATTACTTAAAATTAAACGCATAAAGTAGGTTCAACTTTCGTAATTAATGTCGAGGAACGTCAGCCTATTGATAAAGTGCAAAGTTAACGACGCAAGTACATGTAGTTTGTCGACATGTAGTCACATCTTTGTTCCTATAAATAAATGACGATAGCCGCGTAGTCTCGGTTTATCACTTCAGTGCATACTCTTATGCAAGCTTTACCGCGTGGAAAAATCAATAATCACCTGCGACGTCTCTGCCTAAGATGTTACGTCAGAACTTTTGGTAATTTTATTTTCAATTGTTTCACTATAAATTAACCGTAATCAGAGATCAAAAATAACATTTATTTTTACAATTTTTATAGGGAGGGAGGGGGACTGACATATTGATAATTTTTGTTGCAATAGAACATAGTGAACACTAAGTACCAAAGAAATTTTTCAAAATATTAAATGATTAAACAATATGAACTTTCAAGTATTCTACTTACGAATAACCTCTTATATATGATCCCAATATTTTTGGTTACCGATTACCATTATCTATGTGAGATGTTTTTTGTTGTCGACAACCATTATGGCAGAATCATTTTTTGGTTGTTGATAACTATTATTTGTGGCGGAGTTATTTTTAGTCACCAATGACCATTATTCATGACTGAGTAATTTCTTTCTTCTTTACTTTCTTTCTTTCTTTGGTTACTTATAACCATTATAGTTTTGGTTACTGATATCTATTATGTAAGAAAGCATCTTTTTATCGCTGATAATAATTATCAACGACATAATTTTTTTGCTACCGATAACCATCATAAATTTGAGAATTCCTTTGGTGACTAATAATCGTTATTTTTGGCGGATTTCTTTTTGGCTACTGATAACCATTATCAAAAACGGAACTTTTTTAGGTGCCGATCATCATTATCGATGACGGGATTTTTTCGTTACCATTACCAATTGTCGATAACCCGAATTTTGTTTGTTAGCCATTATCGATGGCGAAAAATCGTTTTGGTTGATAAGCCAAAAAGATTTTTATTATTTAACATGATTATTCGTAATCAAATTGTTTTAATTGAATAAGTCTTATAGCATAACTTTTAAAACTTCTGTTTCCCCCCTTTTACCCGCACTTTCAAACGATAACAATTCTCCATATTTGCGTTGTTGCCTGTTCAGTCAATACGACTTCTTGTTTTCAAATTATTTAATGGCCATTAATATCCTGTATATAGAATATTTTTTTAATAAGAATGTAAAACGTCCAAGTATATTTTATAACACTTCCAGGGCCTTCATAAAGCTTGCCGCTATCGTGTCATGTCCGAAATAAACGCCAGTCACAATTTTACTAAAAATTCAACAGTCTAAAAAGCTCAGACAGTGCGTACTTTTTGTTGCTCTCAAGCCTAAGTTTATAGAAAATTACTAACATTGGGAAATGTTGAAACGTTTCAAACGATACAGGTAAAGAAAAGCTGCTCGATTCCTTATCAACAGAGTATATATTATGCAAAGTTCTCGATTACATAATGCAATTTTTTACGATAATGTTTCGAAAGACGTTCGCTTGCTATGATTTAGAGAATTGTTCGAAGTTAGTAACCCCTCCTACCAAACCACACCAAACATCCCAGAGGAGATAAGAGAGAGGCTTACACCAGAGGACAAACACAGAATCTTGAAATTCGATCCGATGTACAAGAGAATCGAAGTAGCTGCAGGCACGCAAACGTGAAGATTATATCCAGTTACAGTTACCAACACGTATAAATAATATGGAGCAGCTTAGATTAATTGGATAGGAAGAAATTAGCTTAACCGGTAAATGTCGGTAAATACAGCATGTTTCATAGGATTAGAGAAACAGCGAAATGTACGATATGCGGTAATTGCGATCTAGAAAGCAAAGAGTTATATGCTATACAAATTTCCAGTGCTGAACGTGCAGATTGCATATTATAACGGAATATGCCGGAGTACTATTAATAACCAAAGAAGAACGAGTGAAATCAATATACGTATTACTTTACACAAATAATGCTAAAACTATGAGTCTTGTGCTTAAGTAAAGTTAAATGAGAATTTAAAATGAGAAAAATCTCTGTGGACACCTAGATAAGACTGCGATAGACGAAAGCTCGTAGAAGGCTATTATTGTGTTATTAATGACTCATCAAACACGAAACGAGGATATCCGAGATTTAACTTTTGATAAAATCTTATTTATGAGAAGTCAAATTGCAATATTTCTTATTGCATTCTTACGTAACAGTATTTACATTTGTATTCTTTTCAACGGAGGACATATCAAACGGATTATTGTTCTCTTGACTTTCAACAATGCTTATTTATAATTTATAAACAGCAACACATCGTGTAGATATGTGTCACGTGTTCTCATTGTCACTCGTTCTTGCCCTCGGAAAATTTGCAAGACAATTTTTAAGTCTTATTAAGAAGAGTCACGGTTTTTACACTTTTTAAGAAGAAATTACACTTGAAATGTTGGCAATGGTAAGAGGAATAAATCTTCGTGTGCTAACCGCATTTATGAATAATAATTTATGGTTTAGCTGTAGCTTGTTCATGACAAATGGCTTTGAACGTTGGGCATCGAATTACGAGCAGAATGAGTGTTATTAGAAGGAACATTTTTTATAAGAGAATACAAATTTTTTATTTTTACACAATTTTTATATCACTCCAGTGGTGGTTCATTTTTGACAATGAAATTTTGATCAAACACGGTTTCTTTAAAATGTCACGTATTTAGTCAAAATAATTTCTGTCTCCATATTTTCTAATTCTCTGCATTTTCCCAATTGATTAAACAATTCTCAACATTGTCGCAGACTTCAAAATTAATAAACTTGTAAGTGCACTCTTAAACTAGTTTTTCGTGACTCTATATGAAATAACTGCCATAAAACTTGCTGCCATAAAATTGTCCTAGTGTTTGAAAAGAGTGAACATTTGCAGAAGTTTCATATTTTAATTCAGGAAATTCAGAGGAAAGACAAGATGAGAACGCTACAGAAAGAATTGCTCTAACATACTATATGTACCACTGGTGTTGCATTTACAAAAAATGTTGTGTCTAGCACCAATATCTGTTTATCGAAATATCTTAAAATAAACTTTCAAAACTTGACATGAAAAGAATGCACAATGGGGTGCACAAATTGCTATTAATTGTTGTTAACCAAATAACAGGTCCTCCATTTCTCTCAAATGAAATACTAATACTTCCTCCTCCTCCAGTGAAAATACACTTTGGGAAGGTTCTAAACTAGTCTTCAACAACTGTCGAGGACTTTCTCGACAGGGATCCACCTTCCTGTCCAATGCAGTTTTCAGGACATTAAAAGCTGCAACTGCTTTACGACGGCCCATTGCTTCCGTGCAGTTGCTTCAACAGCCATCCGTGTTCATTCTCCGGTCCAACATTGTCGCTCTGTCCTCCATCCGTACGTCCATTTTATCTAAAAGTTAGTGTTCACCGAAATGTCCCATCTTGCCCCAAATGTTACTTCTAATTAATGAGACTAATTGAGCGACAGTGTGTTCATCTGCTTGCACGTGCAAACACATGCATGAGCACATTAAGAGATTGGCCAGATAATAATATTCCAGACATAATACGATCGAGAATAGTTACTCGCCTAATGACGTTCAAAAGATGACGATCGTTGAGGTTAGGTTGGAGTTAGGTTGAGGTTAGGTTGTCTCCGTGGCGCGCAGTAGTGAGACGGCGCCCAGGAGTGGAACTGCAGTGACAGCCTGGTCAATATGACTTGACTCATAACTTTTTTGTCCGACATTGCTGTCCTCGCAGCAGCAGAGTGTCCATGAGGATTTCTCTACGTTAAAAAGAAAGGTTGGGGTTAGGAAACAGAAAAGTCGTCACTAAACGCGTACGAACGCAATAAGCTGACCGCAGCTATTGGTACCGTGTCAAAATTCACCTTGCATTTGTTTGCCAACTCTTGTCGTTTCCTTGGTACTTCTACATCAACTTCATCTTGCATCAACACATCGCCAGCTTGCACGGAATAATAAGAAGCGAGTCTTGCAGATGACCATCGAAGGGTCAGCGTCATTTCGTCTTTTGCATCTCGATCTTTCCTTTGACACGTGTTTTGCATCTGCGATTTTTTTTCTAAACCAACGTCAGAAGCAATATCACGAGGTCTCTCGATCGTCGTTTGTTTTTGGGTCACCGATGGACATAGGGTTTCAAAATGGATTGCATCTACCTCCTTTGAGTAACTCGCACGGAATTCGTCTCCTTCGTCTTTTCCATATGAATCAAGTAACGTGGACACTATTAGAGTGGCTTGCTGAATCTTCTTTTTCTTTTTCTAGTATCTTCCCAGTCTGTTCAAAACACATTCACGACACAGACATTCGGTAAGTGTACAACTATCCCTTTGGATGGCGTCCGTACGAAATTATGTTTCATTGGCGTCAATGTGTAAGTGTTTCTCACTGACAACTTGTCGATGTAACTGGTCGATGTAGAAAGTCTGTTCTCTTTAGACTTTGCGAGGCTAATTGCTTGAACGTAGGTCTCTGGCTACCAAGATGGGATGATCCTTTAGTCTTGAACTGTACTGGCTGCACAGCCACGTTAACTGTGACACAGTTTGTCTACAGATTTTCACGAATCCCATCGTTTCTAACGTAGTAATTGTGTTGCGTTTTCTATCCTTCTGAGGATTTCTCTTGGCTTGGTCCTGGCTGAAGAGCTCCAAACTTTGCTCTGTGGGATTTTCGCTTCCATGCCCCATGATTGGCTGCCAGGACTGGTTTCATAATGCGCTTATGTACAGATAACTATGCTTCTATGCTGAACTTAGAACGTCCACCGGTTAACCAGAATGTTGCTTTCCTCCTGAATCGAATTTGTTGGGTCTCCTTGTCATTTACTGGTTCCATGTTACCTTGCGGTCAGGATGTAACCTAAAATAGTCAGCCAGTTGATTTTGGGATATAATGCACTTATTAAGTGCAACGTGGTTATGGTAAATTCAAGGTAAACGTGACATGTCCATTTGTCAGTATTTATTTCTTCTCTCCACTGACCTAGCCTGTGTTGTTGCAATGATGTCGACGCAACCTTGGGATATTGGTCGGTGGTCAGAATTGCTGCATCATCTGTGGATGTTCGTCAAGTAGTTGCAGCAGTTGGTCAACATGTCGGCTGTGCATCTGGTGTACAGCGTAGACCCCGAAGACACTTGCGCTTGCTGAATTATGCGATATTTCTTTTCCCATCCACGTTGGATTATTGTCAGTAGCAGCAGTAATAGTTCTTGGAATGTTATTTCCGTTGATGACATTCTCCGTCTTTTTGCTTCGTTTGCTTCGCAATGAAATATTACTAATCTCGAAGCTTACGAATAAACTGTTAGTTGAACTCTTACAACATTTATGTAACCGTTTGCGTATGCAAAATTTATATTCGCGTACGTTTTTTTCTTCTCAGAACTTGTTATAATCATCGACGATAGCTGATATCAAGATTTGAATATTTCCATCGTGAAGTTCACTAGCGTTCGAAACTCGCGCGTTACGGCAAGTTTCTTCTTTAATTGTTTATTGTTATCGTTCAGTCATATAGCGGATAGTTGGTAACAATTGACAGAGGAAAAGTTAATGGACAATATTAGCACTCAATCAATCAATATTTTTTATATAAGATATAATATATATATATGTAACATAATATAAACATAAAATATAGATCTATTTATACTGTATTTTATATAAATTATATATATTAATTATAATAATTATTATACCCCCACATTTCAAATTTAATTATTTTCGCATAGAAACAAATATTTGCAATGTATGTGCATATATAAATATATAAATGTTTGATAGGAAATTAATTAAACATAGAATGTTGAAGTATATATTTGTTTTTTTTCTATGACAAGCATTGGTCATGAAGTTTAAACGATCGTTAGCATTGAAAACAACGAGAAATAAAAAGTGACTGAAAAGCTATTTATAATGAAGATTATTAAATTGTGTACAGCATCGTATACATTGTATCTTGTTCTAAAGTCCATTCTTTTGTTACGAGAATATCAAAGGAAATATTGTGACATTCTTAAAATGTTGTAAGATCTTGTAAAAAGGGAAAAAATGAAGCTTGGGTCAATCAACGAAAAACGTATATTTCTTAGCCGAAAGTGTTTACAACTTCCAGCGAACCCTCGGACAGTCACACGGTGATCAAATTACACTCTACAGTTCCTATTTATCTCACGAAACTTTTCTCGCTATGTTACGTAATCCAGCAACTGGAATATCGACAAGTGTTCACAACGTCGTCCAATTTGCAATGTACGCTAATTGCACGTGTAAGCTGTACATATCTCACAAGGCTTATTAATCGGAAGAAAAAAAGAGCGTTTACAATGCAAAATAAATAAATAAATTGTCGTAATTACGGCATTGATTTCATTTTAGCTGTCTTTTTTACCAATGGCGGTAACAAACGTAAAAGGACACTTGCTTATCGACACACAGTCGTGAACTTCTTTCGAAACATAATCGTAAAATCCGGCGTTGAACGTTAACAGCGAGCATAGATGCGAAATTCAAATTTATGTACAGACTTTGTAACGTTCAGAATAGGAGCGAGAACTGTATGAGGCAGCAAGACGTAGCTAAGATAGACGTTTCAAAAGGAATAACAAAGTAGAAAGAGAGAAGGTCCTGGAGGAAAATTGCATTAATTAATAAATACAGCTAACGAATCAGCCATTGCTCCCGATCCTCCCTGGGTTCCTGGCCGATCCTGGCGGAGGAAGAGAGAAGCATTTCGAACAATACGCTCCTGGAACCGGAAGAATCTTCCGACCAGGAGCTACAGGATCCCCAAGAGGATGACCCTTACGAATACGACGAAGACATCAGACCGTCGAACGAGGATTTGTTGGAAAACGAAGGTTTCCTGGATGGAAATTGTCCCAGCTCCTCTAGGATACCCGCGCCTTGCTGGGGATGTTCCGATTGCACCGGATTGCATACACCGATTTTCCTGTTGGCTTCCTCGCCGACGGAGCCATCTTGCACCTGCGTTTCCTGTCAGTAATTCTCAAATTGCCGGGATCAGTTGAAATGGCTTGAGCTTCTTTTTCCTTTTCAGTTCTTGCATTACACTTCCCTTCGAGTTTCGCAAATCCTCGCCTGTAACGTAAGTAGCTGATACACTGTTCAAAATACGAAATTAATCAGTGTGTGATGCGCCGGTGCTTTGGTACAGAATTCGAACGAATGGAACACGCGGAATCAGATTTTACAGATTTTACAAATTTGTTCGTTCTCGGCTCAGTTCTGGAGAAATTCGATTTTGAAAATTTATCAAGTTAGCTATTGGGTTGGCAACTAAGTGATTGCGAATGTTGCCATTAGGTGGCATTGACAAAATCGCAATCACCTAGTTGCCAACCTAATAGTTAGAACGTGGCTTATTGCGGGTTAGATGACCACTAAACAATCGACAGCTGGTTCTACGTGTGAAAATTAGTCCAAAACGTAGAATAAAATTCTTCCATTTGAGTCTTCGTTCTCAAGAAGAAGCGTGTTTGAACGTGTTTAATTTACAGTAACAGGCCCGGTCTGGTGACCGGTTTCAAAATGTATCGAGGTTAGGTTGGGTAACTTAGTTGCCAACCTAATAATTTAAAATTGTACATTCGTCGTTATTTCTTTTGTTCGTTCAACTTTACCCGAATTCTTATATTAACAAAAATTGAGGAACTGATTAATCAGATGATATTCGCTTTGGTACGCGTGATTAATTTTTCAATTTAATTTTTTCTCGGGAACAGAGAGGGATATTTTGTTCTAAATTATCGACTTATTTCCACGCGTAGAATGACGTAGAATGTCGATTATTTAGTCCCGTCTAGTCCGGAATTGGTCAAATTTAATTTATTTCCAAACTCGTTTTTCTCGAAAACTAAACCGGAAATGAATATATCTTACTGTATATTTTCTTCGTAGAGGAAGAAAGTTGAACCCCTCGGTGTCATATTGGCTCACGAAACGCGCTTGTCACATTGGATCAGCCAGACCCTGATCAATCTTCGAGCAGCTGCTGTTCAGTGATATTGAATCGAACAAATTTGAGAATATAGTTTCAACATTCTAAGATATTTGTGTAGATAACAAAAGAAGGTTATCGAATTGACATCATTTTCGAAAAAAAGATCTCTAACATTGTTTAGAAAAGAAAACATTTTTGTGATGAAATACCGTACCTTTTCTATCTTTCTTTATGCTAAAGACGTGGTACTCTAAGGGAAAAAATAGTTTTCTACTGCACGTTCCAAAAATGATGTTTATCTGACACGTCGAGGACGAGCTGTTCGTGAATAGAAAAGATCTGCTTCAATTATGTGAAAAAGTCAATTCATTCCTACACAAGCATACCAAAATTTTATTTAGGTATTAAGAAGATATAATAGCCATGTCACTCAATTCCTCCTGCAGTTCATGCACAAGAATTTCTATGGAATATTTGCACTGAAATAAAATCTGTTCGATTGCAGCAAAAAATACGCTTTTGTCACACTTGAGTCAGCCTATCCTATTACAAACTTTAGAGAATCGCCAGACACAAACTAATGGGATTCTTTGCAACATGATCATCAGATGTTATAGAAGAACACTACAAATTAATAATAGATAATACGTTTAATAATACACATAAATACAGACAAATATAATTACTAATACACATAATGCCATTGTAAGCTACGCTTTGAAGATATCTTTGTACAAAGTAAAACTGTGGGTCATTATGACCCATGATGGCAACCGAGGGTTAGGGAACTTTGGTACAGCAAAAACTGCAGTATTCAAAGACCTGCTGTCCCAACGTATTATTATCCAAACGTTCCATACGCGTTGCTCGAACTACAACGAATCAGGAAGCTATTTACTGTATTCGTAACGCGACAATATTCGTCAGAAGTAAAACACGCTGACGCTCGAAACTCGTATTATCCGCGCGTGTTTGAGATTCTTGCTGCAGCAAGAAATTTCCGTAATTGGCCGTAACAGAAATGTCGTAATATTTAAATTACCTTATTAATGCGCCACAGTTTCCCGTTATAGTATAAAACTGTGCACGCTTAGGATATAAAGCGACTGGATCATAAGGTTTTTCCGTTATTTTGAACAGTATATTAGAAACGCTGAATGAGAAATTGACGGTGAATGCGCAGCATCCGGTTGGTCGAAGACCGAGATGACGAGAAGGCGCGTCACCACGGCCTCTTCCCTCGAACGTTCGTGACTCATTCGCGTGCCACGGTCACATTTCACATTTCCTATTTGTTTCTTTACCCTTTGCTCATGACCTTGTGTACTTATACCCCAGGATGAAAGGGGTGAAAGAGCAATGTCACTGTAGCAGGATTCGCGATACCGAAGCATTCAAAAGCTTCTAATTTTACACTTCCTTCGAGACCTTGGACTTAGTATAGTATCCGGACCGTAAAGTTATCGGTCCGAACGTGTCTCTTTACGAGGGTACTTTGAGCCGCTAAAGCCGAAAAAGAGGGTCGTTTTTCACCGTCTTAACAAGTCCTCTTTATCGTTAGGACCACCGACAGTTAATACTTAGCCAACCGAATAAGGAGATCTCCCCTCTTTGAAAAACATCGCTGCGTGACTGAACGGGAAGATTTCCCTTTTTCACTTTAGCAACACGTTTTCTTTTTCTTTTTTTTTGTTGTTATTATCAGTTATTGCTTACCTGGAATTGTTCCCAATTAATTGCGTCACCTTTTCTACTTTTATAAAATAGGAATATAATAAATAAAATACACCAATCTAGTAGTGTTAAAATTAATTAAAAAGTTACACTATCAGTTATGACTAAATATAGTTATAGCCGAAACCACACTGTAAACAAATACTAAAATGCATTATGAATGTTTAATTTCACGTTCAATTCGTGTTATTTATCTTTAGTCGTCTTTAATTCTACCTATATTTTTTTATACTTTTAATATATATTTTCAATTGGATGTTTCATATGAACAATATGTGAAATCGTTAAATAAAATCATTGCCGCAAAATATAATTGACCACTTAAATAATTTTTAGACTTCTTTGTTTTTTAAGTAAATGAATATTAGTTCTCCATACTTGAAAAAAATGCGCGGTGGAAACATATAGCTCGCTGTGGCGCGCGCAGTTGGCTAAGTCGTCTTTATCGTTAGAGCCACCTGCAGTCAAGACGAAGCTATTTCTACCGAAACTAAACAACTGGTCTTTAAAAAATACGTAGTAATAGAATACTTATATATTTAGTGATTTTTCACTTTCTTACAGAAGGAGTTCCACGTTATGTAGTATACTCTTTGGTATTTATTATTAATCCATCTAGGACTATGATCCCTAAACGAGGGTTGCCACCTTTATAAATTTGTAGAACTAGTCATTTTCGCTGGTATTGGTATAAGTAACAGAGATACAAAACTATTTTCATTTTGAATATATATAAAAAAAAAATTCATTATATTATTCCTTTAGTTATGGCTGCAAAAGTCGTTACATCATTGCAGGGGGAAAAATGTAACTTAAAGTAGGAATTTTAAAATAGAATTGTAGAAGCAGTCATTTCGACTACTGTGGTAGGTTCCAGTGTTGTGAACGTTTTACCGACAGAGGTCTCAACTTTAGAAATTCACGTAGGATTAGGAATTCGCGATCATTAGGTTGAGAATTTTTATGCAAATTCATATTTTTGAGTATATAATTGGAAGAATAAAACCTCGATAGAGGATTGTTTTACCTACCAAATATTATAGAAAGCACTATGTTTTGAATATATTTTATACATTCGTTCGTATCATGTGCATTCTGTGCATGTTTGCACGTTTCTTACAAATGCATCAAAATCCGCAGTCTAGAGATCATACTTATATTAACAAAAATTGGGAAATTGATTAATCAGATGATATAAGAATGTACGTAAAGTTAGGTAAACAAAAGAAATAACAGTGCACAATTTTAGATTAAATTTCGAAATGTGGTAAGATTTCTGTTAATTACGCACCCTGTAAGGGATTTTTAAAACTAAATTCCGCAGTTAGCCGGTTAAAGACCAAATTTTAAGGAAGCTCTCGCCAAAATCCGCCAGAATCTCACGCATCAACAGATTTGACCCAAAATTTTGTACATTTTATTTGCATAAAAACGACCCTCATCTTTAGCTTCAACGACTCCAAGCTGAATATTTTGCAGTTCGGACACCATACTAAAGCCGAGATCTTTTCTTTCGAAAATATTCTCTGAGAATTTTTGTATTTCATATTCTCTGTGTCTTCTGTCTTATTTCGCGTTATTATTTATTTATTGTATTTTATTTATTTAATATTATTTATTGTATGTGCACATGTTCGTGTATCTTTTGAATTCTAAGTTCTTCATGTACATATATACAAAGAGATATTTGTGATATGAAGGAGACCAATGGTTTCTCAGGAAGAGACAAGTAGAATTAGTAAAAGAAATTTTGTTTACGTACAAAGCTTCTTCTCTCTTCAAGAAAAATAACTTAGAAATTTGATTCAATAAATGCGCATTTACCTCGACTCGACTTATCTATCTACAAACATATACATGGGTTTCTATTCATACTTGTATTTACAAAGCATACTTGCATATCATCTATCTCATTGTTGTACAAATATCAGATGTCTAGATTTGACTGTACTTGGCTCTCATTTGCCACGACACATGGAGGATCTTTAGTTTGCACTTTTACACTAAATAGTTTTACATTGATAAAAAAAAAGGTACTGCGTTTGAAATTTCATAACATTTATAATCGTCGACAACTGCAATATCACTGCAATATCACATAAACAATTTTTGGCAATCTTTTATCAACAAAATTCTGGTGAAATAAAAGGATCTGATATTTGAGGATTTGTTCTACAGTTTTCTATATTATCTGGAAGAGATTTTGCTTCGTAATCACTTTACTAAAAGACTTTACACAATTTTTTTGTAAACTGAAACTGCAACTAAACCTAGCGATAATTCAAACGACTTCTTCCCATAACATGGTGGGAAGATCCTTCGATAGAACAAAACAAGTCGTTTTAAAAGCTGTGTTGGTCACGCGAGATTTACACGCTAATTCCTCCTAAAGAGAACACCTCACTGCAACACGTACCAATGCTCTCTGACCCTTGGCGCGTATTGATTTCTTCTTTGTTTTCTTCTTTTTTGTAAGAAACTGATATCTCACGAAATCAGGCGAAACTTCGCAAATCGTCAAACGATTCCTTTCATAATACAAAGAAAGTTGAGAACCTTCGCAAACTTATCTACGATTTCATCTAAGCGTAAGCTAAAGAACAGGACACGTCGCTAATGATTGAGATGTCGATGCGACGCTAATCGTTTAAATAAATGAAAAAGAATAAGAAACATATAAGATTTTAAAATAAAAAGAAACGTATAAGATTTTACACAATTGGTGACCATTCAGTTCCAAATGCAGTGGCACGTACTTTATCTTACGCATGTTCTAACTTTACACGGTTAGAAATGTCGAACCGCACATGAATAATCAATGAATGAATATGTAAGTGTGTACAGTTGGGACATATGTTCTGTACGACTTCACCTTGTATTTTTAATTGAACAGTCGAGTCATACAGTAAAGTCGTAGAGTCCATAAATACCAGTAAAAGACTAGTTAGTTCGCAATCATACTGATGGCGTTCGGGTAGACGTACCGGATCAAATTTCACACTCGACAGCCTTTGCTATTCGTTTGAAAGCGATTGCTTTGTATGAGGAAGATATGATATATGTATTCTGTTGTCGTTTGTATCACAAATTTTATCACGTTTTGTATGTACGTATATTTAGTTATACGTTATATTATATACATATATATACAGGACGTTTGTTTTAACGATCTGCACGAGTTTTTAATCCTTTACCTATGTTTTATTTTTATTCTGATATAGTGATTTGTATCACAAAAATTTGTGCTCGTGGGGGAATGCAACGTGGTAGCTAAGAAATTTGTACAATATTAGAAGAAAACATTGAAAATGAATTTAACTGATTAGAATGTAATTGCTATGTCAGTTTCTTTCTTAGTAGCGAATATGCTACTGTGAACTACAATGCGAGAGGATCGAAGAAAGTGTAAAAAGCTCACAGATCACAACATATTTCGTGTACTCTGTGAACATTTGTAAGAATCACAGTGCTGCCTTATTTTGTACTTTCTATAGTTTTATAGTACATATAATTTACAAACTTCATTTGTTTCCTTCATATACGATGTATTCTGTAAATGAGAATACAATATCTTATATATACCATAGTTTGTCTTAATTCTCTCTACAATATCATAAAAAAGAGATAAATATTCACGAAAAGGGCTCTCCAATTCCGATGATTTTTTAATTTGATTTGTCAAAATCGTCACTCTAAGTAGCGTTGTAAAGGTTTTAGTTAAGATCGCTGTAAATTAAAAGCTATTATCAGAAAATGTTTATAACAGAATTATGTTGTACTTTGATGCAGTAGTATCAGTAAGTAAAAGTTTGCACCTGCACTTTGAGAAAAATTCTAAAGGAAAGAAGAAAAAATTCTGATGGACTTAAAAATAGATTTGAGTTAGATCAGATTAGAAACCCATCAGAATTTTCGTTCCCTTCCTTTAGAATTCTATAGGCTTCTATTGTATAGACTGGTTTGGTGGGTTAGAGCCTTAGGTCCCCATGATGACCCATCTCTCCATCCTGACATACTTTTACCTCATTTCAGGTCAACTAACCACTGCTTTTCCAGTCAAAACTAACAGTTATCCTTAAAATTTTTCTGAAAAAAATCATTGACAGAGGAGTAATTTTCGTTTAAGCAGAGATCCCAAATGGAAGATCAATAAATTTTTAAAAAATTTTCTAGAGAAGTAAAAGGAAGTGATTGAAAAGAAAACATAATTTTCGAACATTCTGGTTACGAATAACCGTTATAAATGACCAAATGCTTTCGATTATCGATAACCTAACCTCAACTTGATAGCTCGATACCAGAAGTCGATACGCGGCCTTGTTATTGTTCTATAATTAAGTATTTTATCTTCCAGGGATAATCTCGACTTTCTGCGAAGTATCCAGTACGTATTTTTGCATCTTAAGATATACTTGCTCTCCTTTCACTGTTATATGTTGCTTCCAATTGAACTTATTGTCCAAGTGAAGATCTAAATATCGCACTGATGATAGTTCCGGTATTTTTATACTATTAACAAAGAGTGATCCTTTCCTTGAGGAGAAACTGTTAGGGTTTAACCTAATCTCATTGATTTCAATTTTCCGCTTGGTGATCCAGTTTTCGTGTAAATCTAGGTGGCGCTGAAGGTAGAAAGTTCATCAGAAATGAGTTTGAGTGTGGCTTGGGTTATCTAAAAAAAAGGTCTCGGTTATTTACATTCTATTAAATGTATATGGTGTCCGAAAAGTTATTGTACTTTTTTGCAAACTTTTTTTGATAATTATATTTTTTAATAAACGGCAACATCCAACTAAGATCTTCATCATATTACTCAGGTTGATCGATGATCTCGATAACGTATTAAAAAATTATGCAAATCGGAGGTGGCTCTGTTCCTGTGAATATTTACCGAAAAAAATGTATTATAATTTCCTTCGAAAAATTTAATATATATGTTACATTATTATAAGTGGCTAGGAACGTGTGGAACGTTAAAACACCTAACATTTGTATTATCTTAGAAGCATAACATACGTATGTATATTACAATTTATTTGACTATTCATTCGAACGTAAATCTTTTTAATTATTCAATGTTTTATTTTCAATTACGAGAAACACTTGTTAAAGGAATATTAGAATTAAATTTGAATTTAATCGAATATATCAGTTACTTATCGTGTATTATTTATCAATTTCATATAATTTAAAAGTTTAAAAAGCAAGCTTTTGTTTCATTCTTATCTTTCTTTTCGTTGGCGAATCAAATTTATGTCAGTATTAATTATGCAATTTCTGTTTATCGTAAGATCTTCGTGTCCATTTGCGTTTTGAAATTTTAGTACCGAAATAGTAGCGTTTCCTAATTATAATCATCATAATCTTAATTCTAATTATTGTATTATAAATATTCGTCAGTCCATACGACTTTTCAGTTTCATTATTCTATTCGCAAATCTTTAAATCACAGGCAGTGCTGATTAACACGAATTTATTGCACGCTTTTTGATTGAAGCACTGATGTATATATATATATATACATATAGCAAGGATTGTTGGTTTTTTCTTATAATTAATCGTTTAATTTTTATAATAAGCCGAGCACTTTAAAACACTTCAAAAAGTTGAACATTTCTTTCTGGTTCTTACAAAATACACTTACATAAATCTAACAGAAGTATGTTATTTTCTTGCTAAATACAGTATAACTGTAAAAATAGTTCAAAAGCTCTATTTAATTCTTAGGTCAAATTTTGTTCTGTATGCATAAGATGTATTACTAATTCGTTAATGCCTTTAATGCGATAAACAATTAATTTATTTATCGCTCGGAGGCTCTGGAAATTATTACTAAACAACTATTCCATTATCGTTATTATTATATTTTAATTTTCTCTCCAAGGACCTTGAAAAAGAAGCTTGTTTTGTCTCGCTTAGAAAACTAAAACTAAACTACACCAAACAGGGAACTGAACTAAACTTAAAACTACTACCTATAATACAAATAATATTCTACACTAGTATACAATCTTAATATAGTTGTTATTTATTAACCACGTTTACATAGAATCTACAGATCAGATATATTTACATTAAATAGGAATTTAATATATAACAGTTCTTGTGCATTAAAAACAAAGGGTCCACAGGGAGAAGGAGGAATGTCAAGTTTTAGCATTTCTCAGAAAACAAAGATTTATTTTTTAATGTACGTATAATGTTATAACTTCATATATTTGCTCATATACATGTATGGTATATTCATTTCTCCACCCATACATTATAGTTCCTGGGTAGTAAGCTATGTTACTCTTACACCATAAACGTAAAACCTAGATCCACAACTAACCTGTAGTGACAGGGTCTTTGGCTCTTATTGCAGCTCACAATCAATTCTCTTGCTAATTGTTCGAATATTCTACTATACACTACACATACTATATATATATACTACATATTCCACTCTCTCACCAATCTTCCTTGTAATACATCATTCATATCCTCCTTTCATTCGTCATTTCCCATCATGTCCCGCATCCAAATCTCTGCCTCCTTGCCCCGCTCCCCTGCATTCCGTTGCATAGCTACATGTGACGAAAACTCTCTTCGTCCAGCTCCCACAACCTACTCTTTAGGTTCTCTTCCTCAGCATACCCTCTTGTCCCCCCAACATTCTCGCACCTAAGACCGGGACTACACGAGTGTTAGATCGACCCTGCGTTGTAGAAACGCACGCACACACGTGTGAGCCTTGTAGAGCATTTAGCGTTGTGCATGTATGTAGCTACGCAACGCAGCACCGGCCCAACGCTCGTGTAGCCCTGGCCTCTAAGTCTTTGTCCACTGTCCCTACGACTCCATTTTTCATTCTGTATTTTTCGACCGCCACTTCTTTCTTCCTTAACCGGTATTCACTGCAGTATGTCGACTCTGCTTCAATCTTCTCGAATAACACGCTCTATCCTTCTGCATAATTCATCTTTTATTTTCCAGCTCTTTGTACTCCTGTTCAGGCAATGACAGCTTGCCCCATCTCCTACCTCGTTGAGGGCTCCAAGCAGTTGCTTGTCCCATTCCGAGGGCCAACCATTCCGAATATCTTTTATTTTTTTGTTGAGTAGATCTTAGGACATCTGCCTTCCTCGATCCTTTCAATTGCCAGGATGTATATGCTGGTTCTTTTTCTGGCTAACATGCCCAATTTCGTTCTGCCCGATTTCAATCCCCGATAATTATGCAGAGAAGGGAGCCTCAACTTCAATTTTGTTGAATTTCGAATATTTTGTAGAGGGGATCGTCCTAAGCAAACCTAACCAGGAAAAATTCCTCGCTTATACCATTTAATCCCTCTACTACTACCGCCACTATCACGTAGCAATATGATCTTCTTCGTATATGTGACTTCTCGACAAATACGCGAGTTTTTATCTTTATGGTTGTATCGAAAGTGGCGGTTCACAATCTCTGCTCGTGCGAGGAACCCCTTCGGAAACCCTGGTCCTGAGCAGCGTTACCAGATCGAGGGAATTAAGGGAAAAATCCCTCTGGTAGTGGGGGAAGTAGTATAGTCGGTGAACTAGTGACGTCGTGACTCATGCCATAGATAAATGTAAGGGTGGGAGACAATGTTGGTACACGCGACACTGAGAAACGTGAGATGAAATTCATGTCACGTGACACAAGCGACGTAGTTGTAGAATGGCAGTAGGGATAACGTGATATCATGTTATCGCCGAATTAAGGGAATCTTGAGTAACATGCACTTTGTCCGAGACATAAGACCGTGCAACATATAAGCACCTCCATCCTGTCGGTGTTTTGTGACGGTCAGTTGGTAGTTCCTCTGACTGTAGCTAGAGACATCGTTGTCAGAAAGGTATGTACGTGTGCGTTAACGAGATTGTAGTAGTAATACAACTTTTAGAGATGGCATTAGTATATATATATATATATATGTATATATGCCCTTTCTGCTTCGATGCAATCTAGTCAGAGAACTATTAGAAAATAATCACAAATCACCAGAAAGAACACTTCATATATTACATCGTGCATGCGACGATCGTGGTTTAAATGTTAAGTTAGGTCAGATTCTATGGTGCGTCTGGGTGGCTCGGCCCCAGTCGCCAATGGAATCTAATTTAACCTAACCTAGCCTAACTATATACTTTACTACTATTAGGATCGCAGCCCTATACGAATACATACGACTATAATTTCATTTTTAATCATTTATATTGGGGTCAACGTAACGCAACAAGTGCTATTTCTTTTTGCCATAACTTTTGAACCACGATCATCGCATGTCTCGACAATGTATAATACATGTTACTCAGGATCTTCTACAATATATTCGGAAAAAAATCTAATATATAATATAACGACAAATTGTAATTTAGGCTTCCTTTTCTTTATAATTACACGATCTCAAAATATAGTCAGGGGTGTATCTCTATGTAGGTCCATCTCCATTTTGATGTGCCTGCTTTTTGCATTTTTTCAATCTCTTTCACAACATCTTTTAATTTTTCATTTTATTCTACACCCTTTGCAACTTTTACTTGTAAGTTTGAGTAATATGTAACACGTTAAACTATACGAAATGAAAAGTATTCATTTCTCGCTGTACAAGTGAATTTCTTGAGACTACTGTAAAACTGGGGAAATTTTAATTTGCGATACGACACAAATAAAGTGCACACATAGGAGTGTACAAGAAAATGTTAAACCCAAAATTCGTTAGATTTGACATTCCCCTTTTTCCCATTGACCCTTCAGTTGTAAATTATATTTTGTCAATAAATATGAAGAGTATGTAACAATTATATATAATAATAAATAACCACTGTGAAATTTATTTACACCTTCCCTGGAAATCGTTTAATCTAACGTTGATATTATTTTTTTTGTTGTCGTCCGTTCTACTGTTTCTTGTATCGTATAGTACGTCGTCATATACATCGTAATATTATACGAGTATACCTGTACTTACAACACGCAATGTAGAGAGTAGAGTAATACAATATTCTCTTACACATGTTACATCTCGTTAACTGTATCATTTTATCACTACATATTAGTGACGTAAGAGTTTAGCGTTCGTAAACTGTTTATTACCAATTACATAAGTAATATGATGCATCAATTTCTAAAAACAACAGCTTACCTATTATTTGATACTCTCTGTGTAATGAATATTATAGAAATAAAGAAGATTCGCCATGAAATTTTTGGATAGAAAAACATAGAGAATGAAATGGTGTTAAAATGAGACACCCTATATATCGGTTCTTATGTTGGTGATTATATTTTGTAGTTTGAAAAAGAATTTCATTGACGGCCTTAATTATCTGTTCACTGTATAGCTTAAACTTTGAAACAGTATATTATTTCAAACGTGATACAAATGTTTCCGACTAATTAATGCAACTGAATGAAATTTGCTATTCGAAAGTAAAATAAGAGTAGAATGAAAAGCATGATTCTTCTGTTAACTGATTCATAAAAAAGAGTCAAGTGCAATTCGGTAATTTTTTATTCATTCGCTTTCTCCTTGCATTCATAAAAAGCTCTATAAAACCAATTACGAACACATTCTTCGTAAATGTCTAAAAAGAAAAATTATTTATTAAGAAAGAAAAATATATATATATATTTTTAATGATAAATTGGCTCCAAAATCAATATTTCAATTATTTTATAATTACTCATGTATTATCAAATTGTGTCATATATTCTTGTGAATATATTCGTGTTGAAAATGACAACGTGAGTTCGCGCTCGCGATCCATATGCACATGCGCTAGTTACAAGGAAAAATAACTAGAAGATAGTTCTAGATACAATCGATAGATTTAATCGATAGGTTTAAGATTCTTTTGTTTTATCCCTAGCCCATGTAAGAAAGTGCAATAAAGGTTTTTCGGTTCAGTACGGTGTGATAGATTTATCCAAAGAATAAAATAATAACTATTATGATCCTACCTATAAATACAGAAGTAACAACAATTCGCTGCTATGTAACTACATTAAATTTTATAATATCGTGTTTGTATTCTCATTTCTCAAGCGATGAAAGTAACTTGCTACAGAGAAGACAATGCATCATTGCAACTCCTTTCCTTGCGATATCGTGCTATCGTTGTTATTGTGAACCCATTTCTTTAGAAGTTTTCTTAAATCGATCCAATCCATTTGTTTTCGATAAGATCATGCTCTCTTATCAAACAATACCAGGTGCTAAATTGCGAATAGGAATAGCACTCACGATCAGATATTGTAAATGTTATAAGACAAATTTGAAAAGTTAATATCTTTAATGAAATAATTGTGGTTATCAATAATCATTATAAACGGTAAAATTTTGCCTTGATTGTCGGTAATCATTATCAATGACGGAAATGTAATTGTGGTTACGAGTATATCAATATAAATGACCGGAAATGTTCTTGATTGCCAATAATCGTTATCGATGACCATTATCGAAATATACAAAAATAATTTCTGGTTGCATTCAACTACTGTCAATTATTATCAGCATTACTGATATCAATTAGTACATATTCATTGATAATATAAGTAAATGAATTGTGGAACTTATACATATATTATTAAGTCGGAAAGCGATATGACAAAATATGAAACAAAAAATAGATATTTATTATAGATATTATATATACTTGTATGTAACAGATATTTATATGAATATTAGATATTTATAATAGTGATAATAAAATATATTGTAGTACAATACTTTTGTTAACGCTTGTATTAATATACTAATCGTTATTAATATTAATTAATATTATAACAATAGACAATAGTCAAATATGAGTAGAAAAATGTTTGTCGTCGACATTGGTTGGTGATAGTCAAAAATATTTTTTATGGTTATATATGGTTACTGATAATGATTACTGATAGAAAAAAATTTTTTCTAATCACTTCACTTTTTGAGAAATTTCTTTGACATTTATTGATAACTGGCTTCCATTTAAATAAACATTAACTTTTATCATGTACTTTACCGATGTCGAGTGTACTATAAGCGACAATAAAAAAATTGCGAAAATACTTTGTTTCTATATCGAAACCAAGGTCACCTTGGGTAACATAAATAGGATCATATGTCTTTTTCGCGAGATTAGAGTGAACTTTCCGACAAACTCAAAAAGCATGTTACACGATATTTTTGTTAACTCAATGTTAACTCAACCTTTAGGGGTACAAAAAGAAAAAAAGGAAAAGTACTAAATTTATTCTAATTCAAACTATAGTGATACGCGGGCTGAAAGTGCACGCCAAATTTTAAACCAATTGGTCGAGTAGATTTTAAGATCTCACGGATACTATGTTAAAAAAGAAATTATGTCTTTTAAGAAAATGCAAGAAGAGATTTTAGGAATCATTTTTTGTGGCACAATTAATCTTATCGTTCGTGGCATAGCATTTTAAATAGCGATGTTATTTGTGTCTCGTATGTGAAATATTGATCAAAGAAATTTTTTAGAAAATTCATACTGAATTCAATGAATCAACGAGGTCAAAATTTTGCATCGAATCAAAGGAAGATTTAGGTCAAAAAATAAAATATGAAGAACGAAGATGCTAGCAATACACGTGCTCTACAGAGATACAGAAGTTGCTGTGGTAAAACAAATTCTACTTCTTGACTCTTAGAATAATTGATTCCAGCATTTTTTGACTGAAGCTATTTCCAAAAATAGCACGTCTGCACGTCAGCATTCCGATCGTTCGATATTCGGTTTATCCTTGTAAGCTCGTTGAATAGCTTGACGCCAAACATCTTTTTTTCATTTTCTTATGAAGAACGTGTACTCTTTTTCTTTTCTCTGTTCCTTTTTTTGCACAGATTCGTATCTTGAATCTACTGTATTATGTCTTCTACGTGTATAACGATATGTAAAGTACTTTTGCTGAAACAAAAAAAGGAAAGTTGTAGCAAATAGGTTGATTATAGTGAAAACAACGAAAAAGAACTTCAGGCTAGCGAAAATAAAAGATTTACTATTTGCTTAAAACCTAAGAGATTCAATGAAAAATGCTATTTATTGTGTAGGAGCTGTGCAAATTGCAAATATTGATGATATTGTCTAATTTATGTTGTCTAATAAAAGATATATGTTGAATTAAAAAATTTTAGTAAATCAAAGAGAAAAAAAGTAAATTGTCATTTGGGTAATTAAAAGGGATTATGATTTTTTTAAAATGAAAGTGGTAGAGCTAAGGAAATGAGTTGGAAATGGGAGGAGAAGACAGAATTAGAGGTAGTAAAGGAGTTCACATACCGGCGAAATAAAATTTCATAGAAACTAGTAATTAAAAGTGTATAATTAAATGTACAGTTTTATTAAAAAGTGAAGAAAGAATAGAGTTGTGAAAACTGTTGACCATAAAATGTTTTCTACAAATTCTACGCTTTCTTTAATTACATTTTATGTGCTATTGAAAATAATGGAGATATTTGGGTAATTAAAAAGTTATTACAAATAACATAATGCATTTTTCATTCATTTGCATTGTCGAATACGTATAAAACATTTGTATGTTCACCAATAACAAAAATAATAAATTGAAACTCAATGCTCACATATATGTACGGATAGTCATGTATCTAAAATTCTAAACTAAATTTCAGGAATTACTTTTTGTGATATAATTAATCTTATTGTTTGTAACATAGCATTCTAAGTAGCAGTGTTATTTATGTCTCATGTACAAAATATTGATCAAAGAAATTCTAACTCGTGTAACAGGCTTTTTTATTGATACACAAATAGGGAGGATTTGATGTACACAAAATATTAATGTTTGTTCACACTGTGTATAAAATTGGACAATGAATATCATTGCAAATGTTTATAGAAACATTAACTCATACAACAGGTTCTTACCGACTCATAAACAGGAAATATTTGGCATACACAAAATTAAAATTTCTGTTTATACCGTGTATGACTTAAGCAACGAATGTATCATTACAAATGCATTTAGCTTTTCTAGAATATTATATATATATATATTAATTTCTTATTATTGCCTTTTGATTTATTACTCGCATTGCTTGTACAATTATTCTATTTCATTGTTTAGTTATTGCTTCTTTATTATATAATATGCTGGTTGTACTATTGTACCACATTAGATTGTACTATTTTTTCTAACCATTTACTCTTAAATGCTATTTCTTTTATAAATTATTACAGAGACGATTAT
Organism: Bombus pyrosoma; assembly: GCF_014825855.1. Classification (NCBI taxonomy): domain Eukaryota; kingdom Metazoa; phylum Arthropoda; class Insecta; order Hymenoptera; family Apidae; genus Bombus; species Bombus pyrosoma. Next base: position 2,788,787 of record NC_057786.1, on the reverse strand, counting down.
TTCTCATTTCAGTTTTATGTAGCAACCGGGTGAGCCAAATGACCAAGACCTATAATGACATAGAAGCAGTTACAAGGCTTCTGGAGGAGGTAAATATGACTGCTAATATAAAATATATATATATATAGGGGTGTGCAGGATCCAGGGATTACGAACTCGTATTCGTAATGGGATCTCAATTCGGCATATAAATATACAAGGTGATTCAGAAATGCATGTTCATATTTCAGGATATGGATCTACATATTAAAATAAGTAAAAAACGTTATGTGAACATATATCCTACGTACTTTAATTTCCAAGATATGGAATGACTAAACAAAATGTTCAAAGACTCTAACAGTTGTAACCAAAATGACTAAAAGTTGCAGCATAAGAATTAATATATAATAAATGAACAGGATGTTTTTGATTACCGATAACCATTGTGTGTGAAAGAATTTTTTTTTAGTTACTGATGATCAATATCGGCAAGAGAATCTCTTTTTGTTTGCCCATAGTCATTATATATAAAAGAATTTTTTGCTTGTCGCTAATCATTTTCCGTGACAGAATCTTTTTCTGTTCCATTCTGGTCATTGGTAGCCAATAAACATTCCGTTATGGATAATGATAGAAACAAAAAAAATTTTGCCACGGATAACAGTTATCGATAAACGAAAGAAAAAAATAGTCTCACCTATAATGATTTTAATTTGATTGATCATCTATAATGATTATCAGTAACCAGAAATATTTTGATCATTTATAACAGTTATTCATAACCAGAATGTTTTAACAAATTCCTTTTTCGTCATTGACTTTCTTTCATAAAAATTGAAAAAATGAATGTATTCGTAAAGATGACGTTATTCTATAAATGCGTCTCATTATGAGTTACATTCTGCCTACAATCATGGTCAGTAGTAGTTTGATAGTTTTCCAGGGTTAGAAACTAAAAATGAGGGAAAAATACATTTAAACCTGTTTTATAAGCATTATTCTACTTTTTCATAAATTTGATTTAATTAAGTAGAAAAATAGCCTTCCCTTCCTCTGGGAAACATTCTTTTTCAAGTGGAGTCATTTTCGTCTCAAGTCTGCTGTTGCTGCGCAATAATAGAATTATAAAACCAATGGGTTTGTCTTCTGAAGCTGTGGCCCAGATGGCTAACAATTTATAGAAAATATATTCTACAAATCAATATGTTTTCAAGACCCACATGCTTTATGACTTCATCACTTGTGAACCGTTAACTGATTACACTTACGTCACGCACGTCGACCTAAGTCAATCGCTAACTGAGGATGACCAGTAGACAGAGTTCATTTTCACCAACTTTCCTGTAACCAATTATCGTCCTTTTCCGCCTTTTTCGTAACTTGCAAATTCTCCAATCCACGTGTTACTCCCAACAGCATTGTCTATTCTTCCAATTTTCGCGAATCGTGAAAAAGATCTTCCTGAGATTTGTCACTCTACAAAGTCTACAGTATAGTTTGGTCCGTTACCTTTTATCCTAACTGTTACACTTAGCATCTATCACTCTAGCAAGTATCGAATCTATTCGTTGGGAATCTAACAAATATCAAGTTTGTCATACAATAAATCTGTTGTTTATTGTAAAAGCAAAACAGATAACATGTTCGTCGAAGTTAACTTTGTTAGTTGTCTTGTGAGTAAATTCATATAGTAACCAACTTGCAAGCTGTTCAGTCAGAGTGCAACATGTGCGAAGCAATATCAATTGATATGAATGAAATAAAATTTCAGGTAGTCAGTATTCTATTCTCGCTAGCTCGTTACAGTTTTCTAGATGCTGAAAGGTAAAAGTGCAGTAACGTATGTTAAGACATGAGAAATCCATATCTCGAAAACTAAAAAGTACTTACATAGGACATATGTTCATACGACATAGTTTTTAGTTATTTTAATGTGTAGATTCATCCCCTGAAGTATGGACATACATTTATGAATCACCTTGTACAGTTGCTACAAAAAGTACTGACGCATACCATTCGTCTTTTTTTTATCAGACACTGAAGAAAATCAAAGTTTTATCATTCTGTTTATGTCATCTTGGTCTTCACTCAATTTGAAATACCTACTCAGTATTTCCTATTAGCGTGTATAACTTTACCTAAAACGTTAACACGTGGAAATATTTCAACATAACTGAAAAAATGAAAAAATGCTAGATAGGATATTAGAAGAATAGAGATATAACTTGTTTCAGCTAAGTCTCGACATGATTCCGCACACCTCTAACGATGTATAATTTATTCTTACTTGCAAAAATTTCTCTGTAAAAAGTAGAACAAGATAAAATTAGAATAAAGCTTATTAAGCTACAATTTAAGGTATATGATATATAAAAGATGTGATGAAAGAATACCCGAACTGGTTATGTTAAAGGCAAACTTTGTTGGATATTTATGCCAATGATTCTCCCATTGATGATTTTCTAATCTTTCGGAATGCTGTTCAGATATTTCATTGTATTCGCCTTTATCGTCTCAATGTCGTCGAATCTTCGTCCTTTTATTAACACTTTCAATTGTGAAAGGAGCCAGAAACTGCAGGAAGTCATGTCAAATGAATAAGGTAACTGTTTAACTATAGAACTACGTTTCGCTAAAAAAAAAAAACGTTGCTAAAAGAATATTTCTCACGGAGTAAGCAATGTACGATGTTTAAATATATTGAACGAGTATAATAACGCGTCTGAAGAGTATTTCGGAAGATTCGTTTAGAAAATCAATGACAGAAACGTTGGCATAAGTGTATAACCTCAAAAAGGTTTGAAAGGAATTAATTGCTTGTACCGATATCTAATAAAGACTGCTTTTAATACAATCAATCGGGGTATTTGTTAATCACACCTTGTAAATTATTGAATTATTATTTGTCGTGTTCGTTAAATGTTAAGTGAATAATTAATTTGTAGAAAGAAAAGGACTTGGAACTAACCGCACGTATCGGTAAAGAACTTCTATCGCACAATCAAAAACTCGAAGCCACAGTTACCAGTTTAGAGACCGATTTAAAGGAAGCCAATGAAAATATTACCCAACTTACACACGAACTCGCAAAAAAGACAGAATTAATCCAAATATTAACAAATGATGTCGAAGAATCAAGTTCCGAAGCCGGTTCGCCCACCGGACTTCGCAGTATCAACCTTGACATGATGCAGAAAAAGATCAGCTGCCTCGAGGATGAAAATAAGCAATTAAGAACTGAATTCGCGAAATTGATGCACGATGCCGACAATTCGGAGGAACAAGAAGCAAAACTTGTCAAAGATATTGCCGCTCAACTCGGTTAGTCGATGAATTTTTGTTAAAATTTTTAAATAAAAGCTTGTGAATCCCATAAGAATGTTTAAAGTTCGTATTAATTGAAGTTTAAAATTCTATTAGTAAATAGATTATTTTGTATGTAGCAACTGCAAATATGGAGGTAGATGGAATTTCGGATGAGCTTGATAAACAGAAGGAAGAAAATCGATTGCAACACGAACAAATTGTCAATTTGACAGCAAAACTAGCTAAAACAGAACTGAGATTGGCGCAGTTGATGGCTGAGCATGATGAAATGAGCGCTACTTTGCACATCACCAAGGATAATCAAAACACTCTAGCGAACGAGTTGGCTGAATTCAAAGAACGATATGCTGAGGTATATTCTCAGACAATTCTATATTATCATACTACTGTTCACTGACTATCTCTTTTTTTATACTAGGAAAATAAGTTCAAAGAATATTTTTAAATTAAATATAACTAGTCTAGATGATACTCTTAAATGATATTAAAGTATTTTAAGCAATAATATGTTTTATTTTATAAGGTGATAAATTTATTGACGGAAACTCAAGAACAACTGCGAAAACAAAGACACAAAGGTATGCCAACTGTTAGGGGAGGCTCTTTGTTTCCTTCGATGGGCGCTGTTCCACAAGCAGACTCCATAGCTTCAGAATTGGAATCATCGCTTTATTCTGAATTCAGTTTGGATTCTGGCATCATTGCAGATAGGATGTATGTGTTTTGTTGCATTTCACATTCACATCTTTCATTTTGCTATCATTCATTTAAGAAAAGTATTAATTTATGTTTTTGATATTGGACACAGACCAACATATAAGAAAGTTTTTGAAACAGTGAGGAGCGCATCAAGAAATACATCTTATCCAGCTGATGCAAATCAATTCCCGCGAATAGGTTCAATGACAGTATCAACTCTATCAAGCAGTTCTACTGGACCACGAATGAGTTGTGGTCAGCCTCGACCTGTGGCATCAATTCCTGGCGTGGATTCCATTGGACATAGCGATACAGAAGAGTTTGAAGATTATCCGTAAGTTTATATTTATTAGCCTTTTTAACAATATATAAAATAAGAAGTTTTCAATTTTGCTAATAGTCATTTCCTTGAATACTAATTTATAAAACAAATCAGTAAAAAAAATGTTCTAAAAAATTTTAGAGGTCCACAAAAAATAGGAGTGCCAGGTGCTCCTGGTGCAGCAGATTTAGAAGTAGCACTCCGTAGATTAACACCTGCAGAAGTTCTTACAAGGCGTGCTTGTCTTAGCACTGGAACAGGATATACTTATGACTATGATGCTGGAGTGCATTCACCTTCCACTTCTGCACCTCATGGTTGTAGAACTCCAGACAGTATTATGTCTACTGGAAGTAGTGGAAATTTAAGTGGCTATGGTGGAAATACTTGGAGAGTTCCTGAGAAGTTACAAATAGTGAAACCTATTGAAGGTTCTCAAACTTTACATCATTGGACTCGATTAGCTACACCTACACTAGGTAATGCTGTATGATCCTCTATTAAAATTATTTAAAAAAATATATTTTGTTAATATATTTTAATAATAGTATATGTATAATATATTATAATAGTTATAGATAATATACATGCAATAGCTTTGTCTCTTGCAAGAATACAATGAGAAATATTATATTTACCAGTATTTTATTTACCATGTTATTGTATATAATTAAATTATACTTTTTGAGAAATGAAACTATCACAGAATGTGAATATAAAAATATTTAATTAAATCACTGTTTTATTTCTTAGGTGGTCTTTTAGAAGAACGGCCAGGAGTAAAAACAAGAGGAGGTAAAGGCCTGGAGGATTTAGGCCTAGTTACTTTCACTTTAAGCGATCTTGAAGAAGATGAAGAATACACTAACCCTGGAAAAGTTTTTCAAGATACAGGTTCCATATATACATTCACCAATAGTACTGTTCTTCATCCTGATGATCACAGAAATGTCACTCCAAGTATTGTGGATAGTACTGCCGAAACAGCACCTAGTAGTGCTTTAAATTCTGGTATGAGTACTCCAAGCACGTTAAGCAGAAAAAATTCAACTTCAACTTCAACATTTTCAACAACCCTTGGACTTGCAAAAATGTTAAACGAAAGAGGTATTTCTTGTTTTGACATTGAAAATATTTTATCTAATTTATAAAAATAATACAAGATATATTTTCTACTAGAATCTAATTCAGTTATTAGAAAAACTCGTTAGTAAAAAAAATTTAGTAAATTAATTTAATCAACATGTTCAAGTAGGTATAAAAGCTGTATCACCTTCTTCATTAACGCCGAGTGGAGAGAGGAATTATACGCCCACTGCAACACCTTGCAATAGTCCTGATGCTAGTCCTCCAGATAGTCGATGTAGTACACCAACTCCAGAAGGTAGACTTTCTTTAGGATTATTATCCAGTGGAGCTGAATTGTTAAAGAGAACATTCGGTGGAGAAACTCAGGTATGTATAAACATTTATAAGCAAAAACATTTGGAGTTTTAATGTAACAAAATTACAGTTATATTCAATATGATTTGATAATGAAGTTGGGATATATTGTATTGGCAGCTCGCATTACGCACAACATATATTTCTATAAAATACATAAAAAATAATAATTTTATAAAATACATCTAATTGACTTTTTCTAATTTTGATAAGCATTGTAAAACATTCAATTCAATTCAATATGTATGTTTTAAATGATACGCATATTTAAAGTGTGAAAATTTCCCTTAAACATGAGCGATCTATTTATTAAAATTTGATAAAATAAAGAAGCAAGAAGAAAATACTGGGTAATTTTCATAAGTAATAACGTTTGTTGAATAAAAATTTCACCAAATGATGAGTAACCACTATAATCTTATAAATCTCATCTTTATATATGTTGTATGTAAAAGATTACGACATTAATAAGTAATTCCAATTAGTTGAAGAACTCTGATCTTAATCATGACAATAGAATTACTTATTCCTTAATCAAATAGTTTTAGAAGTATTTAACCTTAAAAAAATAAGGTATTAGAATGAGAAATTATTACTATTTCTTTATACCAAACACATTTTATTCTCTGTAATTATTGTTTTATCTTTATTCTAATATTTCTTGTATTTTCCAACAGGCAAAGAGAAAACGACCCGAATTATCCAGATCAGATAAAAAAGCTCTTACCAGTATCCGTTTAGTTGAGAAACTTGAAAGAATAGGCATTGACACAATAATGGCTTCAACGTATGGTTCATCTTTCTCTCCATTAGTGTTACCAGGATCTTTATATACCAGGCATGCTACTGTAAGCCCCATGGCTCAGTTAACTTTCCTGAGAAACTCCATGAGTGGGAATCAAGAGAAACTTTCACCTTCTTCCACTGCTAGTGATTCCTCGACGACAAAACGAAACATAATTGACAAAAAACAAGACGAGTCTATACCAAACAGGGAATCTAGGCAAAGAAGAACTTGTGCTAGAGCCATGAGATCTGATCTCGGACAGGTTACATCTGCTGCAGTCCCTGTTACGGCTGCAAAAGAACCTCCTGCGCAATCCGCTTTGGGAAGTATTAGCTCGCTGCTGTTTGGACGAAAAGGTGGATTACTTTGAAACCATTGTTTATTGAGTATTGACTAAATTATAAAGGAAAAGCCAGATAAGTTTTTAACAGAACGTAATATGCGATTGTCGGAGCGGTGATAAAATGAAAAATTTACTTCATTTCATCTGTATCACAGTTGTTTTATCAAAAAATGTCGATAAAAATCTCTATTTTATTCACAAACATTTCACCATGTTTTTTTCACAAGAATACAAAATTTAATTTTTAATGTACCAAAAAAAAAAAAAAAAAAGAAAAGAGAAAGAAAAAGGAACGAAGTTAAATATCACACACAAGCTTATGTGCCATTAATTATGTGTCCTAATATTAACCCTTTGCGCTCGAGGACTTTTTCAGTTGGGCGAAGTAGCAATTCGAGATGATTTAGCGCATATGTGACACGTGCTAGTGTACTGCTAGTGTAAAATGATTTTATACACTAATATACAAAAACATTATATTCTAATAATATATATATATATATATTTACATCTTTGCAAATATGATTTTGTAATAATTAATTTCTGTATTTCTTTGTATCGTAATTTATGAAGTATTCACCAAGGTGCATTCTTGAATACAGTTGAATACAATCTCATTTCTCAATAGCTCAAAATCAAGTTCATCTTAATTTGAGATAATTTTACTTCTGAAAACCATTTTTTAAGACTTCTAAACTATAATACTTTTGCCATGATCGTTGAATCAGAATTAGCGTCGGAGATGTTGATAGAATCATAGTTTCGAAGGGATTTGGAATTAAATATTTTATCTGCATTTTAAAGTGTAATACTTTACACTTCCTAACAAAGAATATAAAGAGCTAAGCAACCTATTTACGAATTAATACTGCGCTCTCATTAATTGGATATGTTGAAATTTAGCATAAATAGGGACTGTCGCCTCTCACTCGTCACTCGAGTTGCCGCACGAAACTCCGTGGTGACCGAAAGTCATCTCTCAATGCAAAGGGTTAAAATTCGAAGTAAATTGAATATGCTTTTATTTTATAGTACTATTTTATAAAGAACAGAATAATACGTCCGTTTACATTATAAAGATACATATTTAGTATCAAGCTTGAGAATTTGATGTTACTTAATGTTATTCTTCTTTTGTACGCACTATAATGTTATTGAACACTAATTGACAATATCCTTATTTATAATTTCTGTGAAATATTGTGAAGTATCGCATCGCTGGTCAGTACTATTTAAATTAACTTAACATTCCTACATTAGCTATTTTTTTCGCTTTTCTTTTTAAGTTTCACTTTTGATATTAGATCCTTCTTCTGCGTGAATATTGAGAAATATTTGAAATATTATTTGTTTAGACTATAAATTTATAACTCAATGTTTTTAAATATTTGCATGGAAAGGTATTACACGAAAAACGATGTAACGTATTCCTAAAATTACAGTATTATATTCGATTATATAAATATTTCATTTAAAGCTTTTAAATGATCATTTTATCAACACTCCGACATATTGCAATTACGAAAATAATTGACAACCTCCATATTTTAATTTTACACAGCAGCTATTTTACGTTGATTAGATTAATTTTTAAATGATTTGTTGTACATAACTAATTCATATGTGGAAAAGAAAAATGTTACTTAATCGAAGAACAAACCAAAAACTTGTAAATGATTACTTTTGGTATCCATTGTTATGTGAATATCAATGTAGAGACGCGTGCGAAAAAAAGTCATTTGAAATTATTAATTTACACATATATGAAAACCAAATGGGTATTAGGGAGGTGTATTATGTGAATTAATTTACATTGTATAGAGAATAATAGCATATTGTAGTTAATACTTAAAATGACTTAGAACGTTGCAATCATGTAATATGAAATGTTACATTACTCAATGCAATTTTTATCAGTAATGACATTTCTTGTTACCATTGAAATAGTCGAAACATATTTTTTATGTGAAATCTTTTTTAATATTGTGCATTATTTTTTTTTTTTTTTTTTTAGTTAGAGTAATATTCTTCATTTTAAAGATTATTTGAATCAAAATTGATTCGTTTCAGCCGCGTCACTTTGATATATTTATTTACCTTTTATGCCAAAGTGTCCAAAAAAAGAGAAAAAACGAGACAGTTACCAAAAAAATGCAAGGTCAATAATGCACGTAAAAGGATATAAATGACTTCATATATAATAACATGATAAAACAAAATTAATTTATAACATAATGATTCAGATTGCGACAAGTAAATATGATCACACTAATTATTATTAAAAAAAAGAGTAAAAGTCGCAGTGAATTTTCTAAGCGGAGCACAATTTTTAAGAGCAGAATTTTTCAGGTGCTTTAAATAGTATCAATTTCGTTTAATTAGCTTAAGAAATTTTATCGTTAATTGATCAATTATATTTGAGATTAATTAGTTAATTGTGTCACTACTGTTGGTCTTTAACAAAAAGACCTTACAATTAGTACCGATGATTAATTAATTAGTCATTCCGTATTTGTCGATTGATTGATGGGTTGTCATTATGAAATAACCACGAAAAATTTTTGTATCCCTTCCTTAATTCTTTATTCGATAATAATCACTTGTACATAATTAATAATGAATTGACTATTGCCTAATTCACAGGTTATGTTCATTATATTGATTGAAAACAGTACAAAGAAAGAATGATTATCTTGAATTTGTATTTCTTTCCCTTTGTAAAAATGCGGAGATGAATTGTCCAATAATCGATCGATAATTGATCAATTATTTTTGTAAATAATAATCTGAATTGTTCTTTCGTTTTGTCTCTCTTTTTTTAATCTATTATGGTTAAAAAAATTGATTGCAATGTATTGAGTGAGTTTGATGGTGAGATGCAATTTTACTAGTAAATGGACCTCTATCTTGTATCATAGGAAGGATTATTTAGCAGGCGCAGTCTTGTACATAGAGGAATACAGATTAATAAATTAAACTGAAAAAAAAGTCTTACACTTTTTTGATATTAGGTCGTCCGAGAAGTTTCTTTTGTTTTATAAGAAAATAATGGATGCACAACATTTTCCGTTTCATATTATTTTATCGAATTACATATGATCCATTTTATTCTATCAAAATAAAGATCACAACGTTCGACAGATCAGGTTTCATGTTTGTATAAAGATGCATCGTTGTAAAAGACGGGCCTGTAAAAGAAAGACACTTTTCGGACAACCTAATATATACAATTTTGGCCCGACCTTAATTACTGAATTAGATTCCACCAGTAAGAATTGTGATGCTCATGTTTGATCCAAAATTTTTATCGCTAGATAGATTCATATGTTCTTTATATGTCCCCTAATGTGACATGCGAGCACGAGCAATTATGGTAGCGAGGACGCCACACGGCTCGAGCGAGAAACACCGAGCTTCATTTTTAACGTGAATCCGATCTTTATCGGATCTATACAGGTTCTGAACACTCTGAATTACCTGAAAGGTGTAAGAGGCATACTTTAGAAGAGGAAAAGATATTGAATTCGACGAACAGTAATACACTTTTATTTATGGTACCAAAGGAAAGAAAAGAGAAATATAATAATTGGTATGCACGACTCACTCTAGACGCTCGTTCGTTCATCGTTACCGTGTATTACTATCCCACGAATTCCGGCCTATTATCTTCCTACTTTTTACAGATACCTGCCGTACACGCGCGACTTATTCGAAACGTGCTTAACTCGTAGCAAGAAACTTGTGAATTCGCGTTACCGACGGTCACGACCTAATTAATTTACCGACACTTTTCTCCTTAATTGCTCTCCTATCTACCTATCTGCTGGACACACCGGAAAATCCCCTTTCTGAAACCAGACTCGCCTCGTAACTGCGTTGTGATACCTGTAATCGTAGAATTTGCACATTCCTGGACGGGCAAGTCGAGGACGGAACAGGTGACAGTGCACTTACTGCACCTCGCCTAACGATCATGCCATTCAGGACACACGTGCAAAAATGCGAGTACTTCGATCTATGAGCACACATAATGCATTAAAATTTTATATGAAATGTTTTTTCGTACATAATAAGTAATTTTGCAATACAGCATAGATATGAATATATCAGGGGACAAGTTTGTTCATGTAACCAAGTCGTTTTCATAATAGCACTCCACGTGTCTGCCCCAGTATCTATGATCTGTCATTCAGTTAATAGGAATTCTTGTGAGATTTTGAAATAGGAGTTTCCAATTTCCAGTGAACTCATCAGTGAAGATATCCAGCAAATCCCCGCCTGGAACAAGATATGAAACGAGTAGCAGGCTACTTAGCAAACGTAGGAATTATCAATCAAAATTCAGTCAAAATAACACGTGTGAATGTGAAACAGACATCCAGCATGTAAACCACATTATAGCCACTTTATTCAACCAACCGAAATGAAATAATTAGGAAATAAAAAGAATCGTAATTCATTTCTCCACAAGAGATGACACCTCTCCTGCAATTTCTAAACACAAACATCATTAAAAATTAAGATATTGACCGTATAAATACATATAGCAAAATGTCAGTAAGTAAAGAATGACAGTGTTTAGATAATTACACACAAACGGAAGCCACAACAAAGATACACGCAGTTACACACAAACAAAATCACACATTGTCCCCACAATAAAGAAGACAATATTAAATTGATGAAATATAAACAAAATTATATGGCCAAAACAACGTCAAGACAGGTTAAGCTAAAATTAACGTAAAATAAACTACCAGTAAAACAAAACAAATGTGCAATTTTAAAATTCCTAAGTTAGGTTATATTCATATTTACTAGTACCTAGTAAGTAATGCAGACTGAATAAATTGTGATACTAGGATAAGTATAAATTGTTAATTATTCTTGCTACATATTACATTAACACATGTTAGTAAAAACGGGGAAACTGTAGAGATGCTAACTATCCTCCGATTTCGATGATTTTTGGATATGTCGTAAAGCTCAACATTTTGAATAACATTTTCTTATATAATTAAGCGGTAGACTCGCTTAGTTTCTGAAATATTCGCCAAAAATTGTTCTTATTACTACAATGAATTTTGAATGCGCCAGTGTTTATCACGGTCGTATATACAGGCATGGAAAGAGGTATAACTCTTAGTGATCGGACGACGTTGGTTGCCTTGTCTGCAATAAGGCGCCTCGATCTATTTCGATCTATCATGTTTTACAATTATAATTGTAAAATATACATTATAATCATAATTATTTGATAAAAATATATTTCAATTCAGTATGCCGTGTTTATGCATTGTGTCGAAATACAGAACCTCGTCTGTGGTTTATAATTCCTTCTATCCATTAGTGTTCTTGCATTGCCTATAAATTACTGGAATATATGTTGTATATTATGATGAGATATTGAGCTTTAAAAAATTTTGTTAATGATACATATCGAATTCTTAATACTAGTTACAGACATACTAATAGAGAGGTTAATTTATACTAATCCATATCATTTTCTTTAATTATATTTTAATGAATTCATTATTATATTTTAATAAATTTCGTTGGATACGAAAACAAATTCTTCGTGTTTAATGGCATGGTACAGTAGAAAATGATATTTTTTAAGTCGGTGATCGTTTTTTATGAATTCGTAAAATTCGTAAAAAATTCATGAAAATGCAACAGTAATTGAGAGGCTGTCTCACAAAGTACAGTTGACCGTCTGGTTCGAAATGTAAACATACTGCGGGTATCATTACAGTCCCAACTCACCAACTGGCAGCTCTTTAGAGAAGTCTTCAATCACTCAATTTCAGCCTTAATTTCACTAAAAACTAATGAAGATATTAAAACAGCCACGGAATACTTAAACACGAGCATAATAAACGCTATCCGCTCCTCCACACCTATTAAGACTTCTAACAGCAAACGTAAATGTCCCTATTACATATTAAAAAAAATAGCAGAAAAACGTAGACTAAAAAGAGTATGACAGATCATAGAACACCGGATGACAAACGCAAACTACCTCATATCGCCCAATTAGTCTTCTATCTGCCTTGTCAAAACTATTCGAGAAGATGCTAACAAAACAACTTCTCCCACTCCTAGAGGATTCGAAAACACTGCCAGATCATCAATTCGGTTTTCGGAAACAACATTCTACAATAGAGCAAATCCATCGCATAACACACAATATCAGCCAAATCCTAGAAAAGAAAAAATATCGATCAGCGGTATTTCTTGACATTCAACAGGCACTCGACAAAGTATGGCATGAAAGGCTTCTATACAAACTTAAAAAAATCCTACCACACACCTACTACCCCATCCTAAAGTCCTACCTAACCAAAAGCCAATTCATGGTTAAATACTTAGACGCCACTACCATAACATTCCCAATAGAAGCTGGCGTTTCTAATACAAGCTGGCATTTCTAGTGGCAAGGCAGTGTCCTTGAACTTCTGCTATTTTCCATCTACACTGCCGATTTACCAATATTAACAGAGATAACTATAACAATATTTGCTGACGACACTGCGCTATTAATTTCCCTCGCAGACTCGATAATTGCTTCATCCACTCTCTAGTGATGAAATCCACACGTGTAACCTTTACACTGAGAAAACAAATCTGCCCGCAGGTCTCCATTAACAATACAACAGTTTCTAACAAGGACAGATACTTGGGCATGACTCTGGACAGGAGATTAACACATCACACATCACAAACAAAACGAAGCAACTCAAGGATAAACTTAAAAAATTTTATTGGCTCACTGACCGACGCTCCAATTTAAACACGCAGAACAAAATTACCCTCTATAAGACCGTGATAAAACCTGTGTGGACCTACGGAATCTAACTATGGGGAACAGCAAGTAATTCCAACATTGAAATACTTCAACGCTTCCAATCGAAAACGCTAAAATCCCTAATAAATGCACCCTGGTACGTCACCAACGAAGTAATACATCGCGACCTCGATATACCCACAGTCAAAGAAGAAATAACAAAATATAGCAACAGATATAACAAAAGAGTCAACAAACATCGAAACCCCCTAATTACTAAATTACTTAACACGTCGGACCAGATCCGCAGGCTAAAAAAATACTACCCGTTAGACCTAAGCACAAGATTTAACTAGATATTTATATTAAGTAATATTTACTTATTTATATAATTATATATTTATAATAAGTATTATAAATTAATTTATTATAAATAATTAGCCATATCACTGCGCCACGCCAGAGAAAATTACTGAAAATTCTCAATGCGAGAATTGATTGTAAATTACTAATAAATAAAAAAAGATCGTTACAGTTGTCATCGCTGAAATGAATCCTTTATTCTCTGAACATGTTTCGATACTATCAACGGGCAACTCCAGCACGTGTGCACAGTGAAATTTTCGGGAAAGAAGTTTCTCTTCAAAAGGGAAAGATTACATATGTTTATAAATTAATTTATTTTTATTTCTTTCGCGAATCTACTTACTAACGTAAATGAAACATGAATTTGTCATTTTAAAATTCTTCTTTACATTCACTTAACACTATCTATCTTTACGAACACCCGTCAAATTGACGGGTAAACAATAATACGCATTTTTTTTTTAAATTGATTTATTCAAATTAAGTCTGAATTGAGCAATATTAGACATCACATTTAAATAAATTATTAATAAGTAAAAAGTCTTTTTTTTTTAATTAACATGGAAATGATAACAATAATATTAACGGTATTTTGTTTGTACATTTTCCCCATACGATCTTTTTGCAATATATACAACAATTATTGCTTCTTTTTTCTGCAGTTGCCCACTTTGGCAACTTTTTCGCACTTCTAACGTTGAAATGGAGAGATAGAAATTGAAATGAAATGAATGTTTGATCTCTGACAAATGTTCACCTTGTTTTCATAATATCTTTACATAATTCCAGTGTAAATTTATGTAAATAAATTTATATAATTTTTCGGAAGTTTGATGATCTCGCTTCATATGTGCCCCAGGCGTATATAATTCCTAAAAAACTACATAACTCAGCAACTATGATTGTCCAGTCTTCTTCCAAAATTCGATATGCCTCTGTTTCAGTGTAATATTTTATGTGTTTCATCACGTGTCTGTCAATTATCAATTCAAAACCATTAGTTATTGTAATAATATTTCATATTTCTCTTATCATAGCCAGTAGGCCCTGCGATATCTTTGAATATACCCCTACCTCTAGATCCGCCTGCTTTCAGTTTTATCCACTATGTCCCGTCAATTGCAATTTTAATTTCACCCATTACATTTTGGGATGTGCTTGGAATGCTCGTCCCTTCATCCTCGGAGTCAGAACTAAAAAGAATACACATCATTTTCTTGTTACCACATACTTTCAAGAAGTTTTTGTTTTCATTATCCGAAGATCTTTTTTCACTCACAAAGTTTTTCGCCTGTGACGTATAGTATCAAAACATTACGAGCTCAAAATATGCGGTTCGTTGAAAATAATTACAAATATTATGAGGTTCAGTGTTTAACAAAAAAAAAAATTGTTTTATTTTAAGAGCGAGATGATAGCACATGTACAATAAGAAAATAATAATCAACATAAATTGTAACTAACAATAATTATTTATCAAACATATATACTTATTTAATAATGGACACATCCCTCTTTATTTTCTATTACTTCTATTGTACGATTTAATATCGATTTATATAGTTTCTGGATATAATTTTTACTTAACGTATCCTCCATTCGCGTACAACTGAATTTTTTTAATTCGTAACGGCACTTGACAGCAAACTTTCTAACGTTTTCTGTCCCGTGACTAGCTACATAAAGACCCTATCCTATGGAGGGACGACAGCAACGCTGTGGTTAGCGTAGTTGATTACGAACATTCCAGACCCAGGTTCGAATTGTGGTATTCATTGTCCTATTTTTGGCGATTTCTAGAAGAGAGGAAGGGAGCGATCCGCATGGTTAGAAGAACATTCGCCAACCCAGATGAAGATATAAATCTTATACACGAGCGGTACCAATCACCTCAAATTCTTGTACGTGTGATACTACTTTCCATTCGTGCGTACGTCATGAATAAGTTCTGCCCATGGCAAAATAGTTATATTATTTTTATTAAAATATGATTAGACCAATCCTGATGTGTGTACAGATGCATTATCTTGTTAAAAGATGTAATCAGATCCAGAAATGCGTTCTACGTGATTATTTATTTGTTCTTTGATTAAATTTATGTATCGAACATTATTCATTCTCCCATTGATAAACTTGATACTTGTCAATGCTGGCCCAAACCATCACGCTGCCTCCTCCTATTTGTCGTCGAATTCTTGTCTCTTTTCTTATGTCATGAAAATAATATTGGAACCCATCAGGCCCATCCAAGTTGAATCTTTTTTCGTCTGAAAATAGTACCCTTCTCCATTTCATTTTCCAATGCATTCTTTCTTTTGCAAAGCGTAAACATCCTACTTTGTGTTTCGTTGTTAAAGAAGGTTTCTTTTTCACTTTTAGCCTCTTAATATCTTTGCAGGATAGTAGAACTCAACGGGGACTTGAAACACTGGCGCTAATACTAGATTTTTGTTGCTTCGTTGTTAACTGCTTCGTTGTTAACTACGAGTTAGAAGCTACACGCAAAATTGCTCGCTTATCACGATCGGATAACGATGACGGTCGACCAGTACTTTTCTTTTCGCCATAATCTTCAACATTTTTTAAGAAATTGTGTATTACTTTACGACTTCTTCTTATTACTAAATATCTATTATTATATTTATGATTATAATTACTGAATATAAATAATAAATAAAATAAATAAATAAATAATAAATAATAAATATAAATTAATAAATATATATTATTATTCGATATTTTTGCTACTGATAACTGTTGCTGTTGTAGTTCAAGAATTTGCTTCTTTCCGTTTAATATTTTTCCGCGTCCCATACTTACAAATTTATATAATATTGTACTGTTGTATTCCAGAACTTTCGCTGTCAGCTTCATCTTAGGCTAAATGGGCTCTTGTTTTCATCATCATACTGGCCTTCTTTGGAGGTATCCTTAGAACAATCTTCATGGATGTTAACAATTTTGTTCAACATTTTATTATATCTCCTGGATTTACTAGAATGATTGCTAGAAAAGGGGGATTGATCAAAATAAAAAAATACTGTGCCCTCAACACTGTCTACAATAACTGAAACTTTTACAAACAAAGCAAACATATAAGGATTGTTTATGAAATTAACCTAGCCCGTCAATTTGACGGGGTTTCGTATAGATAGATATATTACATACAAATTTAAAAAATTAAAAAGCTTACGTAAAAATAATTGTGTGTATACATTTTTTGGATGAAATGATTAATTTACGATGCAAAATGGTTAAAATTAATGCTATGGTTTTTGGGGTATTTCATTACGAATTTTAAGATGTACCAATTTGGCGGGTCTCGCAAACCTAATTAATTTCAAGGTCCGATAGCAGTTTTCTTCTTTTACCCGTTTCTATTGATAAAAATGACGTTACGTGACGACACGAAGCAACTTAAGCGGGGCAACTTGCGTGAAGCGAACAGTCACATTACTGCCTTTCACAGTTGTGTACATAACTTTGAATTTGGAACGATTGGAAGGGTAAGCAAGTGCGAAACTCAGCCGATATTTCAGACTATATTTTATAATTTGTCGTAGTAATTGCATTTTCTTTATAAAATAACGTCTTGATAATTGACGTTTAACATAGTTTCACAAACGTTCAATTAGATTCTGAAATAAGTTTGAATTAACTTGATTATTTGATTACATTAACATCGAGACCACATAGCAGTCATCGTGTTTTTTAACTTTTGTGAGGAAACTTGTGTTTTGTTTATCGATGTATATTGCGTATTGTGTATGTATATTGTGATTGTTTATCGAAGTATGAAATGTTAACTCTTTATGTTATTTTTAATTCCAACTTGTGTAGCTCGGAAGATCAGTGATATACAGTAATTCTCAAACGATCGTTCCATTACTTAAGGGGGTGTCCTGAATTAGAATGTTCTAAAACAGCGTCTTTTTGTGATTTTTTTTAGAAGGGAAAGAAAGAAATGAAGTTATTGAATTTTGAGGTATGGTTTTTATTTAACGGTATATATTTAACGAATACAAAACGGTATATATTTAACGAATACAAAAAAAATTTTTTTAAAGTAAAAAGATGTAACAGTTTTCAATCAGTGGGAAAGACCCACCTCGTAATTCTTGACTGAAACAAAAAACCAAAAGAGGCTTAAATTATTATATATTTTTCTTCTCGATGAACTAAAGAAAAAAAAGCAGAAGATAATGTGAAATTAAAAATTTTGGCGGGTCTAGAGAAAAAATGTGTTTTATAAAAAGAAAAAATAAACATTAAGGTGCTATAACAATTATTATTATTTATTTTAGTCCGTGCCTTTCGGCTTTGGACGAACTTTCGGATTACATTTCTTACATTTATTGTATTGCACTCCTTAGCATATTTTTATCTCTAGCCGCTAAAAGTAATGACTACAAGCTATTGCAACTTATGACTACACATGATTGTCCTTTGATCTTTTATCTCCTTGCTGTGCTACCTTCTTGTCCTTCCTCCCCGTTTTGTATTGCCCTTGCCCTTCTCTTCTCTATTATTGCTTTTAATTCTGCTAGTCCTTCTCCATTCTCATTCAGTGTTTTTCCATGTCTTTTGGTCCTCCCATTATTTCACATTCTTCTATTACATGTCTCAGGTCCTCTTCTTCCTTTCCACATAATCTGCACCTTTTTTCTTCCTCCTCTTTCCAGTGTTCCTTCGCTTTGATCTCGTTTCCACACTTGAATCTGCCTATAATTTTCCTGTCCTTCCACTTCATCCTCCCTTCCAAGTACTTTGGCATCTCATCTTTGGTTATGTTTCTGTAGTATCTGTTTCTCTCTTCCTTCTTTCTTCTATAATTTGGTCTGCCGTCATCCTTTCCTGCTCTTCTCTTGCTTCCATCTGTGTCCCCCCATTTCTCACCTCTTCCAGTCCCTTCTTTCTCTTTCTTGCTCTTTTCCCTTCCTGGCCATTTCTCCAGTTTCTCTCTCTTTCCTTTATGCACTCTTTTACCAGCTCCTTTTCCGATTCTAGAGTTCTCTCCTCGTACCTTGCTGCTCTTTTTAATGCTTTTTCCTTAATTTCTTCTAGCTTGCACTCTTCTGTCAGTATGTAGTTTGGTGTTGTATCTATCTAAACCTAAGATCTATTTCACATACCCTCTTTTTATCCTATCTAGCCTTTCTTCCATGTTCCAACTCCATATCTCTGCTCCAAACAGCGCCACGCTCTCTACCAATATAACAATTATTTAAATAAACTTTTTGACAAATCTTTTTAGTTTTAATTTTAGCTATCCGCTATTAATGCAGCCCAATCCATAAGCCATTAATCAATTTCTTTTTCTTATTTATATAATATTAAAAATATTTATTTCTCTCACTAGTGAGTTCTGTCTATATGAAAATGTGGTCGTCTGTTCCAGGACAAAGTTTGATCGTAACTTAAATGTAATTAAATATTTTTTGCCAGTGCCTTGGAAACCAAGGCCAAGTGGCGTCTACAGGTATAGGAAAATATTGCTCAAAATGTCCAGCTTAAAACTGTGTTTCAATGTTATTCAAATCGGTGATGCGTATCTTTTATGAACTAATTACCATAAAAGAATATTTATTCTGCTACTATGTGTTGGAGAAAAGTAAATTGACAATGTAACAACCAGATGTCAGCAAATAACTATAATAAATAAATAAATAAATAAATAAATAAATAAATTAATTAATTAATTAATTAATAAATATATCTTTCAAATTAAATTAACAATAAAAAATGTAACATACCCAGATGAAGGTTTACGTGTCAATATGTTCGAGATTACTGAATACTTAGCATGTTTCATATGGATGCTGTCCAACGAGTTTCTTCGATACATTTACTGCCTTCGCACTAAATTTGTGTAACAGTTAATTCCAGATATTTATAGATCCAATTTCTATTACTTACCCGTTATAGTACATTTTTACTTATGAAAGTCATGATTTTTTCTCTAAGAGGAAGAGGATCAATTTGGCAGGAACAATTCTTTAAAGAACTAAATATAAACTGAATCGAAATCGTCTCGATATATTTTTCTTATATATATCCTATAGATACTAATGTAAAGATGCGCTAACATCACCCAAATGTGCATATTACTAATTGTTTGCTACGCATAGATATCTTTTATTACATATAAAATTCTATTTCTCTTTATGTTTTGTCTCTTTTAATTATTTATAGCTTTACACATTTATATCTTGATACGTTTATAAGTCTAAGAAATTCTAACCTTTCTAGTACTAATAACATTATGCGCGAGAACTTAGCAGCTTCCCAAACATAGCAGTATATGTTGTTACGCATTTGAAAAGGATTTATTGTGTGCTATGGTCAATGGGAAAACTCGCGAAATTGCCGCAAGTGGGCACAGGTAGAAGTTTATCAAAGATAATTGGTAACCTATCATATCTTAATGTTACAGTTTGATAAAGAAGATCGGAGATGTATATAATGGATGTCAACCGCAATATTCTGGGAGGAATGCGATCACAAACAGCCAGATCGATAATTTCCATTGTCATAAGCATATTGCTATACTCCATATATTCGATTGTTAATTATTCCTCGAAGAATCTTCCTTCCAAATCACTATTGCCATCTTACGATTTCATAGTCATAGGCAGTGGTTCTGCAGGTACCTTCTTTCATGATATCAATAGAAAATTACATCATAAATGAAATAAAAATATGAGAAAGAAGCGCGTACTTGTGTGTTGCGCGCGAGAAAAAGCGCTTTATTATCCATATAATAAAGTAGCACACAAATCTAATAATACACACATCTCGACCAATGCATAACTAATCAATGACTAACCAATGCATCTTTCCTTTAGCCGCTCTAGCATGTTGTTGTATATATCGACGACGAAATTTCGCCTTTCCTGCATATAAACGTAATTTAAGTTTATTTTGTAATACGTTTTAAATATGTATTACATTATAAATATCGTATAAATTATATATTATTGCAACATATTTTAGATTTATCACGAAATCCGTTTTGTGGTATGGACTAAATATTTTTTCTTTCTCGATGATTTGATATTAAACTATAAATTTTTGAAATAAAGGTATTTCTAATATTTAAGTAGATTGATGTTTTCTTACTTATGTTCTATAATGTTCTGCCAACTTACATGATTATAGGAGCTGTGGTAGCGAGTCGGTTGTCCGAGATAGAAAACTGGAACGTACTCCTCTTGGAAGCAGGTAGCGATGGAAGCATTCTATATGATATTCCTCTTCTTGCCGCCGGTCTGCAGCTCACCGAGATCGATTGGAAATACCAGACGGAACCTAATGAAAATTATTGTAGAGGTAATTAATATCTAACAATACTGGTGCATGCATAACTTTATCTCCTAATAAATATTAATACCAAAATTACCCAATACGTCTATATGAGTGAGAGGAAATTTTCATTTTTAATATTAATAGAAACATACATAATATATCTTTATTAAGATTAATACAGATTTTGGTCTAAATAATTAAATGATTGTATAGATCTATTTAGTTTAACTGATATTGTTTGAATTATACTGACCTGTATATAGAATATTTGGGTACACTTACGTAGTTCTAACGTTAACCCGTTAACGTTAATCGGCAAATGATCTTATCATCGAACGCAAAAAAAATATAAAAGCAAATCAATCATCAACCAACATTAATAATCGATTACAAATTATTCGCATCGCCTTTCATGGACTTTGTCGCAATTCTGTCTATAGCGATGAAGAAGGGTCATTGCCTGTGGCCACGTGGCAAAGCGGTCGGAGGCAGTAGCACTATAAATTACATGCTCTATGTTCGTGGTAACAAAAAAGATTACGACATCTGGGAACAACTAGGCAATCCAGGATGGTCCTACAAGGACGTCCTCAGTTATTTCAAAAAATCGGAAGACAATCAAAATCAGATTTACACCAAGACTCCGTATCATTCGACGGGAGGTTACCTAACTATCAACGAAGCACAATGGCAGAGTTCACTGAGTAAGGCGTTTCTTCAAGCAGGACAAGAAATGGGTTACGAGAATAGAGACATTAATGCCGAACGGCAGACTGGCTTTATGTTTCCTCAGGGGACCATTAGACGTGGAAGCCGGTGTTCCACGGGGAAGGCCTTCCTGCGGCCAGCCAGCGCACGTAAGAATTTACACGTCGCTATGCAAGCACAGGTTACGAAAATTTTAATAGATCCGTCGTCAAAGAGGGCTTACGGTGTAGAGTTCCTTAGGGACGGAAAAACGATGCGCGTTCGTGCCAACAAGGAGGTGATAGTTTCCGCAGGATCTATCAGCAGTCCTCAATTACTGATGTTGTCCGGAATAGGACCTGGAGAACACTTAGCGGAACACGGGATACCAGTGATTCAGAATTTAAGTGTGGGTTATAATCTTCAAGATCATATAAGTACGGCAGGCGCTATTTTCTATGTGAATGAAGATACATCGTTGAAACAGGGCAAGTTGAATAATATTCGATATATTCTAGAATACGCCTTATTCGGAACCGGTCCATTAACTGTCTTAGGAGGTGTCCAAGGACTAGCTTTTATCAATACCAAATACGCGAATGCCTCGGACGATTTCCCAGACATAGAACTGCATTTTGTGCCATTGATTAAGAACACCGACGCTGGCACAATTTATAAAACTATTCACGGTCTGTCCTCAGAATACTTCGATAATGTATATGGAAAATTCGTCGATACGGACTTATGGGTCGGGCTTCCTACACTTTTAAGACCGAAAAGCAGAGGTATCATGAAGCTTCGAAGCAACAATCCCTTCGATCATCCACTAATTTATCCCAACTACTTCGAATACCCGGAAGATCTGGCGAGAATAGTAGAAGGAATTAAGTTTATGGTCGAGATGACTAAAACTGCACCATTTAGACGTTATGAAAGCAAAATTTTATCGATACAATTTCCTGGCTGCAAGAATATTCCTATGAATAGCGATCCATACTGGGAGTGCGTGATCAGGTACTATACCGCGACTCTATATCATCCAGTGGGTACTTGCAAGATGGGGCCTAATTCGGATTCAACAGCTGTAGTAGACCCCCGGCTTCGAGTTCACGGAGTCACCGGACTTCGAGTCATAGACGGTTCGATTATGCCAAACATAGTCAGTGGTAATCTTAATGCCCCGATTATCATGATCGCAGAGAAGGGTTCCGATATGATAAAAGAGGAATGGTTGATGAAATAGGATACAGAGTGAGTAGCTGTTCTTGTAAATTAACTTAAAGCGGCTGCTACTGTTTATTACACAGTAGACACTTGTAATTATAAATTCAATATAAATTCCCATTCTATATTACGTTACGAACTTATCAAAGAACAAACACTTCAAGAAGTAGGAGTTGTACGACTTCAGCTGTTACATACTTTTATGTGTTCTGGTTCATTTCTTACATTGCCGTTGGAATTCAGAACTTAAATGTAGTATCATGGACAGATTGCCTATGAAGTATCGGGTGAACCATAAACCATGTTGCGGAGAAGCTTAAGTGCCGACAGGCCAAAAAGATTGGAAACTTCGATGGACCGAGCGGCCTAACAATGTGTCGTCGGTCCTTCAGTCGACTAGTTACGCGGAGAAAAGGCCTATGTGACCATGGCCGCGGACGGTTGCGGAACATGTACGTGATGGAGCTATGAGAAAAGACAAAGGGATGCTTAAGGGAGAAAGACAAATCAACAGGCAGTCGTTAGTTGAGAAGGAGTGTTGTCAGGGTTGTCGAAGAGGATGGTCCGCACGTGAGAGAACGCAGGAGAAACACGCGCGATTCGCAGCAGCATCGTGACAAACACTATCAAAAAGCACATGTTGGTTCAATATGTAGTTTTAATATGTCGTTTCAAGAAATTGCAGACACGTGCATGTGGCCAGAAGCACAGAAGGCAATTTATGCGAGAAAACTATTAAAAGGATCAGCAAGGATATTTTCGAGTTTCGACTGCCATCCTAGGACTTGGCATGAATTGAAGCGAGAACTAATAAAAGTGTAGCGGCACATGAGTCATCCCCCGACGGTACTCCCCCAACCAGTATAAATAAACGAAACACGCTCTCTAGTACAATCAGTAATCAGTATTCAGTAGTGAGTATTCAGTAATCATTACCCAGTATCCGTATATCAAGTAGCATTGAGCGAACGACGACTAACTCTGTATTCTGTACTTAGAACGATTTTAAATACATCTGACCATATCAAGTATTAACTCGTTTCATCGTTTGAAACAATACGTTTAATATCCACCACAAAAGAATTCTCAAAGAAAATTAATAATTGACAAGTACACCAGAGACTCGAGAAAATAAAAAAGAGAAACGATGAAGCAAAGGTAGAATATATCATATACGGAATAATAGACAAAGAGAGTAACAAGTCTATACTATACGGCACTACGTCAGTCAAGGGACTAAGGAAAAGATTAGTTATCTATGAGGAACAAAAGTGGACTGCGAAGCCGGTTAAAACCGGAAATAACAAGAAGTACAGTCAATCTGGAAATATAGTAAAGGATAAAAGGTGTTATAATTGCGGTGATAAAGAACATGTGAGTGCAGATTGTACGAACAAGTCGAAAGGCCCCAAGTGTTTTAAGTCTAGAGAGTACAAACATATCGCATCCAAGTTTTTTTTTGTTATTTAATTTGTACTTTACAATTTGTCCAGTTGGACATTTGGTAAATTTTTCTAACTTAATTGCTAAATAACATGTGGTTGCCTACCTCCAGCGGGATACCATCTTCGAGTTTGACTATTTTATTTCATTAGTGAGGTTAGTGGGGTGCTTTCTCTTTAGTCTTCTTTCTATGGGAGTTTTGCTCGCTTCGGCAACCAACTGGTTTGGATGTGTTGCCGTTCTTTCCTTGTATTTTTCTGCGTATCTGCCGATTTCTTTTTTGATCGTTGGTATTTTTAAGTCTTTGTGTATATCCTTGTTTCTGACATGGCGCGTTGACTATTGTTCTCAGTATCTTCGATTGTAGCGACTCTAGTTTATTTTCGTACGTCCATATTGATTTTATTATCGTTTTGTAGATTTTTGGTTTATATTCTATGCTTTGTTTATTTTCTAGTTTCGACTAGTCGGCCAGTACATCTGTCTTCCTTTTATTCGTATTTTGTCTATAATTGATTTAGTATGCTGTTTCCATATCAGTTGTGTGTCTAAGTGTAGTTCTAGGTATTTAACTTACCTTAGTGTTTGCTTTTATTTATTTATCTTGTAGCCATTTTTCTATTTTTGTAATATGCTCTTGTAATAATGTAACTGCTGTTTCTAGATTGATGTACCTGACAAGTACAGCCATGTCGTCCGCGAATGTCACTATTTTGCTGTTGGTAATTGGTATGTCGGTCATGTATAGTGTATGTAATATTGGTCCTAAGACGCTTCCTTGCGATACCACTGCCTTGATATCTTTTACTTCAGAATATACATCCTTTACTTTTACTACAAAGGTTCTGTTGCTTAGATATGATTTGAATAAGTGGTGGATTTGTTCCGGGAAGTGTTTTTTGATTGTTTGTAGGGGACTTTCATGGTTCACTTTGTCAAATGCTTTTTCAATGTCCATGAAGTGCAATCTCAATGTCCTGTACAGTATTGTTTCTTTTTTATTGCTAGTAAAATTTCGTTGACGAGCCTGTGCATTTGCTCTTTCGTGGAGTGTTTGTTTCTGAATCCAAATTGGTGATCTGGCATTAATTCTTCTTTCTTTATTGTTACAATAATATAATAATTTCTTTCTTTATTGTTGGTTTTTGGCGATCGTATATTATTTTCTCTAGAATTTTGCAAAACATAGGAAGTCGTGATATTGGTCTGTAAGATGCAGTTTGGTGTGGGCCTTTACCTGGCTTAGGTAACATTATGATCTGTGCTAGCCTCCATAGATTAGAAAAGTATTGGATTTTTAAAATTGTATTGAATATTATTGTGATTAAACGTATTGTTTTCGGGGAAGGATTTTCAAGACTTTACCATTGATTAGGATTCCTGGTGCTTTACTGTTTTTTGTTTTCTCGATTATGATTCTAATTTCTTATGGTGTTGTATTTGGTATGGTGTAATGTTTGTTAGTTGGAATACTAGTATTTTACGCATCTTCGTCTGAATGACATTCCGTTTTACTGTTGTTACTATTACGTGGAGTAAATGTGTTACAAAGATGGTTGGAAAATTTTTCGGCTTGCTCTTCGTTGCTTTTGGCTCATGTGTTCTGTGTTTTTCTGATTGCTGGGATTAGTTTTATTGGTTCCTCTATTTTGTTCGTGGCTTTCCATAGAGTGTAGTTGGCATTCTCATGCGCAGAGAGTGTCTCTGTGAATTTTGAGAATTCGTTATTATTATGATCTTTTATTTTACTTTTCATTTCCTTTGCGAGATTGTTTAGGTATTTTTTGCTTGTACGTGTTCTATGTTCTTGCTTTGATTTTGTCAAGCTTGTCTGTTGGAATTATTTTTGTTTACCTGTGGTTTGGTTTATAATTAGTAGTTGCTCATGTTGTTTCTTGTATAATTTCTGTCAATGTTAATGCCTGTTCAATGTGTTCGGTTGTTTTTAGTGCAATGCTGCAGTTGATTTTACTCTCAATTAGTTCTTTAAATGTTTGCCATTTGTTGGTTTTATTGCAAAGCGACTCTGGATTACTGTAAAGTATTGGTTTACTTGTGTATTCTATTAATATCAGTGTATGATCAACTAAGCTTAAGGCTGGGTGTTATTTTTAATTTGTTTGAGATTACTAGTTCTAATATATTTTTAGTGTTCTACCTCAATATATGTTAATTTTTGAGCCCCATAGCATGTGATTTGCATTGAAATCTCCCGGTGCAATATATTTGTCACCTAAGGATTGAAAATACTCTTCAAATTTTTGTAATATCATTTTGTGTTGCAGTGGTGCATATACTGCTGACATCTGGAAGTAATTGCTGTTAGTTTGTATTGTAACGATGGTTGCTTGAACGTGTTCCTGATTAATTTGACTATGTATGTGATGTTTGCTAGCAACTTATTCGAGGGCGGTTAGCATCCTTCCTTACCTACCAACCTAGTAGATTAACCAAATAACAGTGACGTCCATTTCCCTCACTTTCCTAAGGAAAACTTTCCTTAACGAATCCAATGATCTCGTATCCTTAGATACACCCATCACATCATCGTCACAGAAAACACAGTTCCTCGACGTATCTTGAGCAGTCATCATCTTAACTTATAGCACGCACTCTGCTCAATCGCTATCTTAACTCGATCGGTATTATTTGAGTTGTAACCGAGAAGCGCGAATCGTCAATTGTAATCGCGAGCTCTACGTAAAGTGTCGAAAGCGAGCATTGCTAATAAATATACTGTTTAAACATCTCCGAGTGTTTCTTTGGTGCCTATCATGTCCTATCCACCTTATAACTTTAATGCGAGCGGATCAGTATGTGAAAATTGGAGCGCTCAAATTAACCGCGGTAGCGTCGGACTTATACTTACACTTACACTTATACTATACTTATTTCAATATATTTTTCTATTACAATCCACTCGTTCCTCTATCAGTTAACCTCAACATGTGTAATTCAATATACACATATACATATGACTGATGCACTTGAAAAATATTCTCGCGATACAAATCGTCGCTGCATCGAGCCTGAAATTGCTTAAGAAATGTTCCATACTTTTCAAGAAGTGAAAAGAAGTAACAGGTTCCCGAAGAAGCTGAAAAATGGATGGGCATGGCTGGACAAAAAGCAGTTCAATCATCGAGAACAAGTTGGCTAGCATTCGCCGAATGCATCAAATGAATATTAAGAAAATAGTGAACATTATGTGGAATATTTGTTGTGGAAGTTGTTGCAGATGAAGTTCAATCCGTCACTGTCAATGACATTGAATATAATCTTAAATTGTTTAAATACTGTTTATATACAGAAGCATATTTAGCATTTTTAGATTTTGTGTTACAGATATTTACACGCTTTAGCACATTGTTCCAGAGTTGCCAAATTTTAATTCATTGTTTGTTAATGGAATGCCATAGAGTTGACTGTTATGTATAAGTGTAGAGTTTACTGTTATGATTGAAAATATAATATAATATAATATTAAAAATTAATATGTAAAATATAATTTATATTGGTGCTCATGTCACACATATTATCATCAAGTTAAGAAATAGTGCAGCAGAAACTGTAAAAACATACGAAAGATTAGAGATCTTTTTTAATTGTCAAAAATTTCATTATATAATACCTTTCAAAGTATAATTAAAAAACTCGCATTTAATGAGCCATTTTTTAACTCCTTAAATTTCTTAAATTCGCTTACTACTTTATACACTAGCAATCAAGACTCACATATTAATTATGACATCAAGTATGTTACATTTGTGATAGATTTAAATGGAAAATTAATAAACAAGATGTTGTAAATGTATTTCAGTCTTTCCGAATTTATCTTAGCCATCTTGAAGACTGCAGTAAAAAAGAAAATATGTAAACGTTTCAAAATTGATTTTTTCATTAGTAGATAAAATTAAAACGAAAGATAGGAATAAGTAGAAACCTGAAA
The DNA here is from genome assembly GCF_014825855.1 of Bombus pyrosoma. Lineage (NCBI taxonomy): Eukaryota > Metazoa > Arthropoda > Insecta > Hymenoptera > Apidae > Bombus > Bombus pyrosoma. The sequence goes on along the minus strand of NC_057786.1, from coordinate 2,760,123 downwards.
TGACTAAGCAGGACTAAGCAGCATTACGTTACTTTCCAACCTGGGAGACGCCAAAATTTTTTAATAAAATATTAATTTTCGTACCATGATATCTACAAATAAATAATTTAATATAAAAATATACGTATATGCTATAGCAAAACCTTGTTATTATTCTGTTAATTATAGTTTTCAGTTTTCTGTTTGTAATAAAGTTTTTATTAACTAACCTAAAATCCATCGCACACATTATGGCCAATATCATTGCCTTAATCGTTAATTTCTGCAATAAACTAATTTTCTCATGTCATTTATTAATTACCTTTAGACACTCTGTTTCGCTGTATGTAATCCTACAGTCCTTTGCATAATCTCGCAATAAATTAATCGTTTCTGTTTTTGCTTTGCATGGTTAATTTTATATTATGTTGAGTTCGTTGTATACGAGCAACTTTTGTCCGCGCGATATCGCTGCGATCATACGTCTTTCTCTGTTTTTCCAATTAACCTCTTGGCCTATATGCTATCTGCCGATCGCGCGAGCCATAGTAAGGAAGAAGTTCTGTCGCGCGCCATGTCATTCATCTGTTCAGCCGTGTGCTCGAACTGGCGCAAAATGTATACTTCTTATGACATGTATATTTAGGGGCTACAAAAGGAATTGTGAAATAATAAACAACGTTTGAGGACAAATAGTATTTTTAAGACGTCTGGGGCGTAATCATGATCAATTGATCAGTTAACAAAAACAATTTATCACTTCAAAGCGGATAACGAATCATTAGCAATTTGTAAAATACCACGAGTCAGACTCGTGGGTTCCGTTTATCGCACAAATTCTTTATCACAAGTCTGACTCGTGGTTTTCGCTTATGGCACAAATTATAGGTTATAGGCCAAGAGGTTAAGAACAACGAAGACAGACATATGGTCGCAGTAATATCGCGCGGAGCTGTACTTATGTAACTGTACACTTACCGTAAAGAAATGTCTATCTCGTTGATTAGCGAGCAACTAATATTAATGCTAAACCATATCTGGTCTGCAGGAAAATTATCTATTCTGTCAACATTTCCATTTGATTCAGTGCGTTTCGTTGTTCGCCGAAACCAAGTGCGTATTGGCTCAATTACAGTAATGATTCAATGGTTGCCGGTTGCAGGCGTATGATCGACAACAGTGTGTACATGCCCTAATAATCGATGAACAAAGTTTTCAATGTAATTTCCTCATTTTTCATTTTCGACTAGTTGAATTGCCGAAATTTTGTAACCTCTATGGCCCAACTGTCTGTATGCAGGTGTCAAAAAGAACCAATAATCTCTGGAGTCAGCATTTTGCGTTCATCAGCCATAAGTTTAATGTATGTAAGAGTTGACCATAAATCGAATTGTAGTAAATAATAATTCGATTCTTGTACATATCTAATTTTATTCTAGAGCATTCTGTAATTTATTATTTATAAAAGTAGACAGGATGATTCGATTTTTTTTGTTTGTACCAATATAATAAACATACATACAGATATTGTAAATTCATTACTACAAATTGCATTACTACAAACTGCATTCTGTCAAATGTGTATGTACAAACCATATCCACAGGATGAAGGAAAGAAATTATAAAATATAGTACTCAACGTCTGTAACAATTTTTCTTCATCGACGCTATGCTTTACTCATACTATACGTTTCAATTGCAATGCAATATATCAACATCAAAGGAACGTAACAGGAAAATTTGTTGAACCGCTACTTTACTAACTGTTTGTTCCTCGATAAGATCGGATAAACAGAATTCTACCGGACTAATTTGTACTTGTTAAAACTTAATTTACCTGGTATTCATTTGATTAAGCAAGACTATATTCTGACTCGAGTTTCGCTATTCGCAATATATGATGAAAATATATTTCGAGTTCATAATTATACGTTTCTATTATATAATAAACAATAGCATTCACTGTAAATTAATTTGCAAAAACTGTTCTCTTATTTAAAATATTACAAAAAAATTATTCACTGTAAATTCCGTTTCTTGAACCATTCCTCTTTTATCATATCGGCACCTTTCTCTGCGATCATAATAATCGGGGCATTGGTATTACCACTGACTATGTTTGGCATAATCGAGCCGTCTATGACTCGAAGTCCGGTGACTCCGTAAACTCGAAGCCGGGGGTCTACTACAGCTGTTGAATCCGAATTAGGCCCCATCTTGCAAGTACCCACTGGATGATATAGAGTCGTGGAACGGAATCTGATCACGCACTCCCAGTATGGATCGCTATTCATAGGAATATTCTTGCAGCCAGGAAATTGTATCGATAAAATTTTGCTTTCATAACGTCTAAATGGTGCAGTTTTACTCATCTTGACTATAAACTTAATTCCTTCTACCATTGTCGCCACATCTTCCGGGTTTTCCAAGTAGTTGGGGTAAATTAGCGGATGATCGAAGGGATTGTTGCTTCGAAGCTTGATAACCCCTCTACTTTTCGGCCTTATAAGTGTGGGAACCGCGGTCCATGCGTCCTTATTAAGATACTCCCCATATAGAGGATAGTAGTGTTCTTTATTCAGACCGTACACCTTTCTAAGAATTCTGCCGCCGTCGGTGTTCCCAGCCAATGACACAAAATGCAGTTGTATGTCTGGGAAATCGTCGGAGGCATTCGCGTATTTGGTATTGATAAAAGCTAGTCCTTCGACACCTCCTAAGACAGTTAATGGACCGGTTTCGAATAAGGCGTATTCTAGAATATATCGAATATTATACAATCTGCTCTCTACCAACGATACTTCTTCATTCAGCAAGAACGCAATGCCTTCCACAATTGTATGGTCTTGAAGATTATGCCCCACACTTAAATTCTGAATCACTGGTATCCCGTGTTCCGCTAAGTGTTCTCCAGGCCCTATTCCGGACAACATCAGTAATTGAGGACTGTTGATAGTTCCTGCGGAAACTATCACCTCCTTGTTGGCACGAACGCGCATCGTCTTTCCGTCCCTAAGGAACTCTACACCGTAAGCCCTCTTTGACAACGGATCTATTAAAATTTTCGTAACATGTGCTTGCATAGCGACGTGTAAATTCTTACGTGCGCTGGCTGGCCGCAGGAAGGCCTTCCCCGTGGAGCACCGGCTTCCATGTCTAATGGTCCCCTGAGGAAACATAAAGCCAGTCTGCCGTTCGCCATTAATGTCTCTATTCTCGTAACCCATTTCTCGTCCTGCTTGAAGGAACGCATCGGCCAGTGGTGTGTGCCAATGTGATTCTTCGACTGTTAGGTAACCCCCTCTCGAATGATACGGAGTCTTGGTGTATATCTGATTTTGATTGTCTTCCGATTTTTTGAAATAACTGAGGACGTCCTTGTAGGACCATCCTGGATTGCCTAGTTGTTCCCAGATGTCGTAATCTTTTTTGTTACCACGAACATAGAGCATGTAATTTATCGTGCTGCTGCCTCCGATCACTTTGCCTCGTGGCCACCGGCAACGACCTTCCTCCATCGCTATAGGCGGAATTTGCGACAAAGTTCATGAAAGGTGATGCGAATAATTCGTAATCGATTATTAATGTTAATTGGTGATTGATTTGCTTTTATATTTTTTTTGCGTTCGATGATAAGATCATTTGCCGATTAACGTTAACGGGTTAACGTTAGAACTGCGTAAATGTACCTAAATATTCTATATGTAGGTCAGTATAATTCAAACAATATTAGTTAAACTAAATAGATCTATACAGTTATTTAATTATTTAAACCAAAATCTGTATTAATCTTGCTAAAGATACATGTATGTTCCTATTAATATTGAAGACGAAAATTTCCCCTCACTCATATAGACCTATTGGGTAATTCTGGTATTAATATTTATTAGGATGTAAAGTTATGCATGCACTAGTATTGTTAGATATTAATTACCTCTACAATAATTTTCTTTAGGTTCTGTCTTGTATTTCCAATCGATCTCGGTGAGCTGCAGACTGGCGGCAAGAAGAGGAATATCATATAGAATGCTTCCATCGCCACCTGCTTCCAAGAGGAGTACGTTCCAGTCTTCTATCTCGGACAAACGACTCGCCAAGACAGCTCCTGTAATCACGTAAATTGCTAGAGCATTATAGAACATATGCAATAAGAAAAAGTTAATTTATTTAAATATCTGAAATATTTTTATATCAAAAGTTGGTAGTTCAAATTCAAAATTTGTCGATACTACAAATTGCATTTCATGATAAACCTAAAATATACTTGAAATTCGTTTATATGTAGGCAATAGGAAGTTAAAATTTGTACGCCAATTTACACAAGAACGCGCAACGTCATTAGTATACTACATAACAGATAGAATCATTCTTTCCTTCACGCAAGTACTCAGTTATGTTTTTCTCTGTCACATTTTTATTAGGTTTATCATGGAATTTGTGTCGATAGGATAACAAAAACATACCCGCAGAACCACCACCTACAACTATGAAATCGTAAGACGGCATTAATGACTTAGAAGGAACATTCGTCGTGGAGTAATTAACAACCGAGTACATGACATATAACGACACGCTTAAGAGCGCCGAAAGCACCGATGCGATCGTTTCTGATTGGAATCCTCCGAGAATATTGTTTATGACATCCATTTTGTACATCTCCGGTTTCCCTTATCAACCTGGAATAATAAGTCTTGATACCTTTCTAATAATCTTTATTCGCATGATAAGACGAAATAACGGGCAATTTGTAATAAACACAATTGGGTGATGCTAATGCCTCTTTCGATTAATGTGCATACTTAGGAAAAGTATTTCGAAACGATTTCCACACCAGTACTCAATTTTTACACTTATTACGATTTTATCCAGTTTATATTTCGTCTTTGATAAATAAAATAAATAAATAAATATTTGTTCTTGTAAATTTGTTCTTGACAAAAAATTAATAAAAGCATGTATGTTTAACAAGCGAAGCTAATTTAAGTCCTGCTTACAAAGGTCAAAACAGGAACCTGTACCTTTGACGCATGGTACAATTTTCCTTACACAGTCTAATTTGAATAAACGTCACAATCGACAATTACAGGCATTATATAATGGTGAATATTAGAGCAATAAATTTTGTTGCTGTCACTATATCTCTTCCACAAAAAGATCATGACATTGTCAGGTAGAAACGTACCGCAACGTGCAAAAAACGACCATTAGTTGCTTGATACGTTTAATAGATATGTAGTATTCACAACGAAAAAATTCTTTAAACAGCGTCGATATGAAACATGTAAACATGTTAATAAATATTAATATAATGATACGTAAGTCTCCAACCGATCATATCACATTTTTTACGCCTATTTATCTCAAGAGATCTATTTTTTAAATCATTTGAATATTTATTTATTTTACTTATTTACTGATACCTCATTTGTTCCTTCGGACGGCTTTGGGGCTTTGATTGTTACATTCTTGGTCTACTTATCTCTAACAGATAATAGCGCAATAAATATCTCTTTAGTAATTAGTTAGAAAAACGTCCACCTCACCAATTTGGATGACATTCTGAACAATCTTTTCCTATACCTATAGATGTCACTCGGTCTTAGTTTGCGAAATAATGGCAAAAGACTTTGATTAAATTTTCATTAGGATTATAATTCGTTCTAGAGCAGGCGGCCAAATCTTCTGAACAAAGTTTAACTCACTAGTGCAGAGATAGCAATTTTTAATTATATACAACCACAAAAAATGGGTTATAAGTCCGGCTGAATTTGTAACAGTTGGCGTAAAATAATATTCGATAAATTGATTGACATATGGACTGTTGTATCTTTCAACCGATCTTCAATTGGTCAACAATGTAACAAGTAATTCTACCGCCACTGAAAAATTGTTTACAGAAGTAACATTTGTAAAACGAATTGCTAAATAATACGTACGAAACATCAATTTCTTTTTACCTTAAAAACTAATGTCGAGTGACCGGTGTATGTAGATGCAGTAAAAAGTTGTCCAGAATGTTTGCTTTGATGAAATGTTTCGGTATCGTCCAAATTGATGAGTTGTATCCTATTCTGAACAATTCTCTATTTGACATGGAAACAAATGGCGAATAAAACTGTCAGATATTAGCAAACATATACGTGAATGTTATGTTTTAAAATGTAGAAGATCAGAAATAACGAAAGAATCGAATATTAGCGAAAATATGGAAACTTTGAGAATACGTACGTGGATTGAACGCCAAACGTAAGAGAGTGCACTGATCAAACGCAAAGTAAGGAGACGAATGCTTGTTTGCTAGCGATCTCCTGAATACTCAATCTTGATCAATTATTCTGCAACATAGCCTATAAGCAACGAGGAACATATAAATATATGTCAAACAAATATATGCGTGTTTCTTCTATACATACCTTGAAATTATTTCTTACAAAAACAAATCAATCAAGTGGAAGCTAAGATATGTATTGCTCATAAATGTGGCAAAATAACAATTGTTATTTGAAATGACTCGTTACGTAATTGCTGTATTAAAGAATATTTTAAACGAATTGTGTTACATTTTTCATGCATGTCCCACATTATAAGAATGTGGGACGATAAGAAGCACAATTCAATGATCAGTAATTAAGTGACTTTGAGTTCATCTTGTACCGCAAATCAGACAAAGTATCGAGTGTAATTGTATCAGTTACTTTTAGTGTCGTTATTCATACTTTTCGCCATTTACCTCTTCATGTTTCTCCAAAGAGTGTCGGAATGATGCTCTGACTGATCTCGCACAGCTATACCTTTCTGCGGGGTGATATCCTCGTTTCTTTTGAATGGATACGCGTGTAGAAAACACGCAATTCAAATACTACTGCAGCAATTCAAAAATAAAGCAGGACGAATAATAGAAAACTCACCACTGTACGAGAGGTGCGATTTCATACGAAGAGATTTAATCCTAAAAGAAATTTAAATCAAAGTGAATAAATATGCCATATGACGCAATGCACGCGTACGATAATACTGTAATGCAGAAATAGCTCATGACATTCGAAATGTTTATGCTATGCTGCAGTTAAATCTTTTACGTTTTCTATTTTCTATCTTCTATGTGCATTCGGTTAACAGCTATGTCTTCAAAGCGTACATATCAAAAGATCCAAAGCATCTGATATATTATATTCTAGGTTCTATCTCATTTTATGTTGTAGGCGTCCTCCTATTGACAAATAAGAATTCGGAAGAAATCTTATTCTATATTTTTTAATGCAAAGATACGCGAGGGTTCGAACGCTCGTCTCAATTTTCGGATCTACAACGTTTAATTTCACTTGTCTTTATATATTTAATATTGAGTACTTGTTGTGTATACTTACTCTATACTTATGTAAGAAAACGCGAGGTTTCAAAAGCTCGTAACGCTGAATTCCGACATCCGTGGACCCAGGAGAAGATAGCGAACACTTGATGGTATCGCAAATTATGCCTTCTGCGTCACTGGCTAGAGGGCCTCGACGGTTTAGTAACGCAACGCCTAAGATACTCGAGTGTTCTTAGTAGAATCGTAGCTAACGCAGGAGTACTGCCTATCCTTCGTGTTTTACACTGATTCAACGTAGAATGCCCTCATACAAACAGTGGATTGTATTCACTTGAAATTCATTCACATTGAGTTTATTATTTAAGTTTGATGGTCAAGTTCATTCGAAATATTTTATTCAAGTGGTTTCTTCCCATACGTTTATATTATACACGGAATTACCTATGGACCCGTCCAGGTAGAAAGCTGACATCTTTTTCAATTATTTTCTTGATCTTGTAATGCCTCTGCGTAAACTACAATTTTACTTTTATTCCCAGTAGGAATTAATATATATCGATTTTGTGAACTTCCGGATCTAGATAAACCGACATATTATTACCGATGAGAAAAACATACTCACTTTAAATCTGTATCTATGTATTTACGAATTTAAACTTACCATTTGTTGATAATTATTGCGAGAGAAAGATCAGCTGGATCCTACAATAATTCGAACGTGAAAGGCTGATCGGCGGGAACTATGAGAATTCGGGGTGTAGGTGCTAGCTCTATCGTCAGTAATATGATCATATAAACTGATTTCAAAATTGACTAGGAAAAACCGTCCGAAAACTGAGTCGTCTCTAGTCGTGAAAAATCTACATGGAAAGTCATCGTATTCCACAATCTTGCGAGACAAATAGAAATGAATCGACTATTAATGTATGTCTCAGCAGTCATAGCATGACAGCAAGCGTTGAACCTAACCTTCTTATTTTTCATGTTGATTTTTCTAATTATGTATGATAATTATGAATGATATCAAATCTATATTATACGAGACTACACAACGATATTATTATGAATTCAAGCTATACATGATTGCCTAAGAAGTAACCGTGAATTAGGTAATTTATACTATCTGTGCTGCTATACTAATGTTAAAGACGACTACGTATTTTACACCGTGTCGTAAATGTATGTACAGTAGTCCTTTTGATACCATTTCATACATAATAAAATTATATGTATTATTCTGCATGTACTTCTAATGAAAAACTATAGAAACCAACATGCATTTCAGATTTCAATATTTTTTAAATATGTTATAAAGCATAACATTTTGAGCAACTTTTTCCTCTAATGTAACTATAAATCAGCATACACATATATTCTGGTACATAGTATCCATGATATTCGCAAAAAATTATCGATATAATTAGCATATGCGTAATAGTAATTAGCGATCTGTAATAGCGTATGCGTTAGATTTGATTGCTAAATGCTGGGATGAGTATATTTACGTAAACGAAATCTTTACCCAACAGGCAGCTACATGTACAACAAAAGGTCGTTCAAAATGTTGATTTCTACGACATATCCAAAAATCTTCCAAATTCAGTAAGACTCTCTACAGTTTGACAAACTCGCGTTTCTACCTACCTTCAAGTAATGTTATAAAAAAAAGGTTAACATGTAAGGCACGTGTTTATCAGATTACATTTGCTCGGTGGATAGTCAAGGTCACGGTAGACACCCCAAATATCCGTCACTTTCGCTCCGTGACTATTTTGAGGAAATGTTCTTTCCAACGGAGAAGAAATTATTCAAATCACTTGAGTAGCTTTTGAGATTACACTAGACACAGGCATTTTGGCGTGGAAATCGTCTTTCGATGATATAAATATCGACAAAAAATGTTCGGTACGCCAACTGGTGGCAGAAAATTAAAATGCATCATAAATAGAAAGTTGACCTTATCTGTTTATGCATGAATTTATGTATGATATGCTAAAAAATTGCACCTGCTGTTTTATATAATAACGCAAAGAAAAATTATGGCTGTTTTATTTTGTTTTATTTATTGTTTTCATTTTTTCATTTATTTTTTGTTTTAAATATGCTTGAGTTACAAATTGATTCAAAAACGCCCTCTTGAAAACCGCATTTACGTACGTTTATTAAGATTTGTGGGGAAGTTATAAAACGCTTGCTGTCGTTCAAACATGTACGTAAAAATGAGTTTAAGATAATCTGAGTTATGCGATTCGTGATTCTCTTTATTTTACACAGAATTACATGTTAGCGGATTCCTTTACACAAATATACAGAACCTGTATGCAACATGGCCCCTGCTTTTGCAGGAACGAAATATCTCTTATTGTACACATAGAATAAATTCGTATTTTCTTGACCAGTATTAATGAATACAATTTAATGTAACACTAAGGTAAGATTAAGAGATCTTTTCAATGAACTTGAACTGAGTCAATCTAGCTTATTTTACAAAAGTTCGCGTTTGTCTTATCTAATACAATTGAATCTTTATACACAATGTAATTCGCGTGTCATAAAATTGAGGGTCCATGCATAGAACTTTTTCGATGCAATACATTATACAATCTTACACGTTTATACCATTGATTATTTTTACAGCGATGTTAATGAAATTTATACAGAATACATTCTGCTTCATACTCTAAGTATATACATGAACCGTTCTTCTCTGGCAGTTTTCGAATTTCCTTTTTGTTTTGCCATTCTCATTACTTCAAAACCGGAGAATCAATGTTTTTCCATGAAGCTGCAATTTATACTATCGTAGAAAATCCAATGTGAAACATTGCATAGTATGAAGTTAAAATTATTATGAAAGTTGCATAGTATGAAGATTGGTAGAATAGAAGACTGTGTAAAAAAGTATAGGAAACGTTTTTGATATTGCTTCGAATAGAAAAAACGTAGTCAAAATCACCGCAGTGGGAAGATACGATAAATGCAGTTGAAGACTTCCTAAACACTTTTGGCATTCCTTTGGATACCGATTGATGATTTCGGCTTCTCGATTTCTTGTTGTGCTTCCCCTCTTACAGTGAACGTTACGTAATATTTTTTCGAACGATCCAGTCTTTCAGCTGGAAGAGCTATTATTTGCTTCTCTTCTCCATGTGTTACTTCCACCTGCAACAAAGATAGAATTTTTTGTACAGTTTCGTAACGTAATTTTTAAAGAAACACGTGCATTACTTATATTATTTTTGTTCAAATAAATAAGCACATAAGGATTTCATTTGACACAAACTAACTTGATTTGAATCAAGTATTTAATTATTTACTATTTAATTATTTAGTATTTCATTATCGCACTAATGCAACTCTTACATAATTATTTTCTGTTCAAGTAATTAGATTTTACCCTCATTTGCCCCTTTCCACGGCTCTCTATCTTCGGAAGAAGATCCGCTTGTTCTTGGCCGCCTCCACCTACTGCAATTATAATCTACAATCACAATAGGGAAACTGATTCCTTTTGAAAGTCATTTGGATTGGATTCTCGTACTCAGCATACCATTTCGGAATTATTAATCATAAAAATAGTAACATTCCTTTGAACTTTTCGCGATTATGTATATGTGTCTCATGGATATTCTTTCAAAAAGACGTTGCGAAACTTTTGTGTATAAAAATTTCTTATGAAAGAATTTTCTATTACTTCCCAACTCATTAATTAATTAGAACGTTAATGGGGGAAGATTGAGAAATATTATCCAAATGTTATCACATCAAACGTTGATAATTAAAAGAAATTAAAAAATACAATTAACATTGTATAAATTTTATTATTATTCGACTATTTCACGTATAAACGTCTGAAATGGAATCCTGAAACTTATTAACTATGGCAATGCACGGAAATAACGTACGATATGTGTACGCAGGGAAGGAAGTGTAAGCACTAGTGGCGTGATGACAGCGGTGAGTTTTTTGGATGCATTGCTTCGCTTCCATACAGAAGTCTGGAGTTGCTGGCCTTTTTTGAATCTTCCTCAGCTGATCGTACAGAAAGGCCTCGAAGTGCCTAGTAAGAAATATTACTTTTTCATTCACAATACTATAAAAATATATGCTAAGTCAATTAAGGAATCAAAAAAGGAAAGTCAAATAAGGAAATTAAGGAATTAAGGAACAGCAGCAAACGAGTCCTATATATAGACTTGATAGACTGTCATGTTATTCATATGATACTTTTAAAAAAATTGATTTTAAGACAGTCGTTACAAAAAATGCACAGATAGGAGTAATGGGTATAAAAATCAAAGTGACACAAAAAAAAGATCGTCTAATTGTTTTAAACAGCGTATTTTTTATATTTAGAAAACAATAACCTGAACGTTAAGGGTTGATCGTATTTTGCCACACCAAGGGTGGGTCCAGACATCCCAGCTTTATGGAAAGCATCCACCTGAAACAAAGGATATAATTCAGTGTGATTTTAGATTCTCATTAAGTATTTTGAATTAAATAAGATCTTAAATTCCAATTAAACAGATCAATGCATAGATTATGTTGCATTTTATAGGGAGAAATAAGCAAGGTTATTACTTGTCTCTTAACCAAAACTTGTTCATTCGCTCTGCCATGACGTATCTGTAGTCTCTTCAGTTCCATCAGTTGGAAAAATATCTTTCTTTCCAAGTGATATCGTCGTAAACTGATTTGGACATCTCTTATTATGGTGTCTTTGTTAAGGGATTGTTGCTTATCGCTGTTTGGACAACATTTCATGATCCTTCTTCTCGGTATCCGTGATACCCTAGGGCTGGGTTCTATGCCACTATCCCTGCCGCCGCTGTCACGGCGTTGTTTCCCTTGCAGTCGACTGACTCTACTTTCCTGAGGACTTTGAACTCGTGTCAAACGAGTTCGAGTACCGGATTGTACCTTTGTGAAATGAAGAGAAAAAATAATTGTTTTAAGTTACGAGAAGACAATCTTTTGGTTGCAACATTATTTACACAATATGTATTACAATACTATTGTTGATATGATGTTTCAATATCACGAATTAATGTGAATCCAATATTACAAATTAATGTGAATCTATTTCGTACTAAAATATGACATTACATGATGAAATGTTCTCGATGGCAGATTTGAGAAAAATGGCCAAGGCAATCTTGTGCATTTATATGCCTTTCAAGTTTCATAAATTTCTATCACTAATCGATACGAATAAATACGAATGATACTCGCATGTTGTTATTAACATTATAAACTGTTGAAGGTCACCACCTTTTTAAGAAAACTCTACATCTGGTCTTTTTAGCCTTCTTGTTTTTTTTTAGTAATAAATTAATTTGAATAGAAAAGAGAAAGCTGGCTGGCAAATGTGTTTGTGAAGGCATTGACGAAGTCAAGGTCCAGATGTTTATGACAAGAGTCGGAAAATATTGGAAGATAATTGTTTGTAAGGATGTAGAGTTTTAGGGAGGGTGTTGAAGGTCACTGCTTTTAAGAAAACTCTACATCTGGTCTTTTTAGCTTTCTAAAGCATTTGAAGCCATCGACAGCGCATAGACAAAAGACTGCGAAGAAGGCAGGCCATAAACAGTCGAAAGGTGACGTTGGCTTCAGGGTTTTTCAGTTACAGAGTAACACTGCTAGCGTGCGGATCTGGACCAGCTCATATTATTATTTCAACTTTTGTATCTTTTTCACTTCCGTATTTCAAATATATTTTCTACCTTATAATTTATCCATGCGTCTCTCTCATTATACATCTAATAACCTCAACATAAACATTTTCAAATTCACGTACAAGAAGTTTATTTTATCTTTTAAACCGATTATACATACATCTATTTCGTAATTACTAACATTAAAAATTATATTTCATACTTTTATACTGGGTGTATAGTAAATGTCACATTGAATTGCATTATATTGATTTAAAGGATAAAATAAACTTACAAAAATTGAAATACGGTAAGTAATGTAATTTTCCCCATTAAATATGTCACAAAGTATATTGCAGGGAAAGATGTAAGATCAATCATGGCGGTTTATCGCCAGTCTTACAAACGATGAGGAAAGACTAAATACTGTTTCCATCCTACTTTTTCTACCAGTTTTAATTTTATATTATTTTCAGAATTAGCCTACTTGGGGTAACGAGTCGGTCGCCGAAGTCCTGCAAACATCATGACCAGCTCGAGACATTTCTTCCTCGCTTGTGCTTGGCAATACCCTGATGACACCCATCTCATTATCATCCTCGGCTTCCGTCTCGTGTTCTCCGTCCTCCCCGATAGCGTCTCTGATCTCCTTGTCAATTTCCTCGTCCTCTTCATCCCATTCTGGACTCTCAATCACCGCCACTATAGCGCTCCTATCTGGAGAACGTTCTTCTGAACTTTCGAACAAACATTTTCTTACCGACGATCGTCCAGTTTGTCTAATCTTTCCCGTTGACGGTCTCGAGCGTCTGGTTTGCGCCGATTTCGGAGAACTTGAGGAACTTTCGTCGATATATCGAAAGGTCTCTACTAAAAGCACGGGAAACGGTATAAAGACACTCATGGAGTGATTTCAGTACTCACCTGTCCCCAGTGCGTCTTCCATAGGATGTTTCTTCACTTTTTTAGCTTCGTCTTCATCCTTATGATCTTCTAAATCGGACTTTGCAGGAGACGAGTCTTGAGCAACTTCCTCCTCGTCGTAAATCTTTCGTTTCGTGGCAATTGGTGTATCTGTGCTTAACGATTCGTCTTCCATTAACGCAGAGTCTTTAGAGGATGAGAAATCGACAGATTTTCTATGAACAGCTTGTTCCTTTTCATCCGGTGACTCTTTCGTTTGTACGCCGTCAACAGCAATTTCATCCTCCTTCTGCACTTCTGACGTCTTCTCTGCAACTACTTTGCTCGTTTTTTCCGTGGACAATTTCATGGAAACGTTTTTCGTGGAAGATTCGCGCTTCTTACCAAATTCTTTCCTCCTTTGGGTCCCGCCGCTCTTTTTGGGACTTTCATCCGACTTCGAAGACGAAGACTTTGATCTTTTTTCATCGAAAGACGCCTTTCTTTTTACGGTTACAGATTTAACTTTTGATTTACTTTTCATTTCTTCCGACGTCGACTTTTTCTCTTCTCCTTCTGATGGTGAAACGCCTTCCACGGCTGTCCTTGGTGTAGTGTCCTCTTTCTCTAAATGTATTTGACTTTCCGGACTTTCAGATTTGGTCGTTTTCTCCGAATCTTCGTGGTCCTTCACTAAGATCGGCTCAGACACGTCCGTTTTCTCACTACGCGTCTCTTTATCAAGATTCTCGTCAGGTTTCGTTCCAGATGACGCTTCGTCTGATTTGGAAACAAGATCGTCTTCCTGTCGGCTCTGGTGTTGTTGATACTCTCCAGAATCCAACGTGGGACTTTCCGACTCAGTCGGCTCGCGTGCGTCTAACCTGCCTGGAAAGAGGACTCTACAGAAAATTGGCAGAAATCTTTTTTCAGTCAAATCTACAGGGAATTAACAAAAATGTTTCTTTAACAGTAAGTTAAAGTTTCAATATATTATGCATAAAAATAAATTCAGTAACAATGATATTGACATACTTGCAGTCCAGCTATTATTCCGTTTAAAGTCTTACCTTTCTCGCTTTCATCTTTCCTCTTATCTTTCTTCTTTGCCCCATCACTGAACGAGGTCTCGATTTGATCATCCTGATCTTTTCTCGTGTGGTCCACGGCTTTCGTGTCTTCTTTCTCTCGGTCTGATTTTACATCCTCTTTCTCTTGGTCCCGTTTGGAATCTTCCTTCTCCCGACTCTGCTTCGAGCCTTCCTCCTGTTGAATTTTCTCCTGCACAACCTGCTGTCTCATTTCTTCCACATCTTTCTTCAAACTGGCAGCTTTCTGCACGAGATCGGTACGTGATGCGTCACTCTGCTCTAAAATATCGTCCGCTTTGCCTGAACTGACGTCTCCCGCTATTTCTTGCATCTCGATCACTTCCGTTCTTAATCTGTCGTCGAAGGTGACTTCCTTCGAAGCTTCCGCTACGGATTTTGGCGTATCTGGACCTTGATCTTTATGGACCATCGCTGTCACTACGACGCGTTCCACCGTTTCTTGACTGGTGCTGTCGGTCACGTCTCTACGATATCGACTTTCAACGATGTTCCCTTCGTTTTGCTTTTCTTCGTCTATCGATGTTCTAGGCGTTTGTTCGCTGTGAAGCGTAGATTCTGTTGGTCCTTGTTCTTTGTCCAGCGAATGCATTCGATCGGTTGTACTCTCGCCATTGTCCGATGTTTTCGATCTGCTGGATTTCAATTTCCTTCTGG
Organism: Bombus pyrosoma; assembly: GCF_014825855.1. NCBI lineage: Eukaryota > Metazoa > Arthropoda > Insecta > Hymenoptera > Apidae > Bombus > Bombus pyrosoma. Next base: position 2,744,506 of record NC_057786.1, on the reverse strand, counting down.
TGCTCCTGTGAGTCTTTGTGAATTTCGTTTCTCTGGAACTTTCCCTAGGTGTCTTTGATCTTCTTCCAGACACCACCTTCTCGCATTTCTTCTCCAAAGATTTTCGTACCACCACCACTTCCAAGCTGTCGTCGCTCACGCTTTCATCGTCATCGTCTCTCTTTGAACCCTCCGTTCCATTAGTTTTGCTCTCGTCTTTTCTCGAATCGAATTTTTGCTTCGACGTGTCTTTAGCGCGTTCGTAGCTGTCTGACTCTGAGGATGATCCGCTTGAGTCGTGTCTGGATTTCGATGATCGTTTTTTACTTCTTTCCCTTCTCAATTTTCGATCGGTATCATCTTCTTCGTACCTACAATATTTTGTCATTATTATTTATTTAAGAGTGTACTTTTGAACGAATAATGGATTCGTTACTATTCGTTACTATTATCTCTGCAGAATTATTTGATATTTTATTATTATTTTAAGTTTCCCGAATAATTGGTAGTTTCCGATTATGATAGTAATCAAATAAAGGAATTATATTCGTGCGATTTGAAAGTATAATTTCTGAATGTTTCAATTTATGTTTTCAACATTATGTTTCAAATTTCCCAATTCCCATACTTTCAAACTTGCAAATTCTTAAACCTGCAAACTATCAAACATTTAGGTTTTTAGGTTTTTGTATTTCCAAAATTTCAATCTCTTACACTTCCAAATTAACGAATATTTACGTTTACAAATCTCCAAATTTTCAGCATTTAAAAATTGTCGAGTTCTTTTTGTGCTTTTTTTACGAGGAAAATAAAGAAACATAATGCTTGATAAACGTAAATGAATAGAAAAAGAATATAATTATGAGAAATATGGCGTCCCGGGAGAGACGTCAGGCTCTCGGGATTCCAGTGTTGCCAATATCAAAACATAGCATTGCTCGTTTCATTTGCTTTATGCTGTTTGTCTTCCTACGTTAACGAAGTTTATTAGTTTTACAGATTGTAAGTGAATCGTGGCAGCGATGTGGCCGGCGGTGCTTTTAACGGAATATTTCGTAGCTTGTAACTCGAGTGTTCGGTATCGGATCAGCAAAGGCTTTTGATCGCCGATGCTGCACTGCCACATGCGTCTCAGTCGAAGCGCACGTCGAGCTGTCTGTCTTTTTCCTCTATGTCTCCCTATAAGATCGTGTTATATTTCAAAGTAAGTCCACTGCACTTTGTATTTGCATTTTCCTTCGCAAGTTGTCCGTCGAGTTCACTTGCACTGTCATAGAACTTAAAAATTTGTAGTTTTTCGAAATGTAGTACGTTAAGATGAACTTATGAAATATTTCTTTGCAGGAATAGGTTATTTTCGGCGTAGCACGGGTAAATACGAAAGTGCGGTCTCTCCCGGGCACTTGAGATAGATGCTGCACTTTTAGTCGGCATTCACACGACGCTCACAACGACACTGCATCAGTGGATGCTAAATGGGCTTAAATGATGCTTTCAATGTTTAAATTACAAAGAACATGCATCATGTACGATATTATGTGCAACGACAGTGGAAGAAAGAAGAGAAAACAACTAAATTGCAACTCGGGCAAATTACAATGAAAGACTGAAGAACAGAAATAATAATTTCATTGTACTTTATAATTCTATAAAATAAAAATACCTTCTGTACAAAAATTTCGACTATATTAATGCATAAATTTATAAAGACTTGTTTCTTGGCACTTACAGTGTTTTCTACAAGCACTTTCCAACTAGCATCAAAGAATTTTGCAGTGAAGGATATAACGAGTGAATGTAACAAGTGTAAATTTTGAATAACACATATTATGCATTGGAAAAATATAAATATGCGTATGTATGTATTAGGTTGTCCAAAAAGTTTCTTTCATTTTATAAAGAAATAATAGATGCACAACATTTTTCGTTTTATATTATTTTATTGAATCATTGTTCTATTGGAACAAAATGGATCATACGTAATTCAATAAAACGAAAGAAACTTTTGGGGCAGCTTAATACATCTACTGTACTTCAGCTTCCGCAACTACGCGGTCAGTCGGTGTCCCCAACCGACGCGTTACTCTAGGAAACACCGTATGTAATTTAAAAATATCTTACCGTGCTGATTCACTACGAGCTCTCCTTTGATGATCTTTTTTCGAGGATGACTTCGATAATCTAACTTCTTCCTCGCTGAAGCTCCGGCTATCCTGGCGCGCCAACTTTCTTAAATTTCCTCTTCGTCGCGTTCTCTTCTTAATCCATTGCTCCTCGTAGTATAATTCCGGAAGTTTGTAACTACGATCTTGTCTACGGGGACTGCTTTCCGTATCGGTGCTGCTATCCAGATGCCTCATTCGCAATTTCGTTGAGAATACTGAAATCGATTCGATAAAAATGAAAAATCCAAAAAATTCGAATTAAACTATTATGGAAATTGCTTCGAAGGGAAATTGGTAAAAGTTCCAGCATTTACGAACGAAAATTTTGTTCTAATACGAAATCGACTATTTGGTAAAATGAACGTACTTGTATTGGTTCTCAAACACGCAAGTAAGTCGGATATTGTCATCACAATTTCTTGAAAAACATTGAACAATTTATTCACAGTTCTACGACAAGTCTCGGAACATTCAGTTACGATTCTCTGATAAATCTTATAAAATCTAATCATGATCCCCTTTGACAAGTCTCGAACAATTTATTTTTCAATTATTACAACCGCCACTATCGCCACAATTACTAATCGCAATTAGTATTATCACAACAATAATTTCCTGTCCACTCTTTCACTGCTATCGAATAACTTTTCAATGATTCACACGTGAACCTTGTAGGATTCTCAGACAACTGGTAGAATTGTAAGATAACTTTCTTGATTCTCAGTCATACTACACTACCACAGTCTTGCAGCTTTCACCACTGACAACACATATTTTTGCCATCTATAACCAAACCTCTTGTCAGAAATCAAATGAATATTTTAACGTAAGCCATATTTTTATATAAACATTCAATCTCTTTGCACATCGTCCTATTCGTATCTCACCGGTGCATCACTTCCTTTGCCAAATCACAACCGCATTTAGCACGTATCATACGTGGCAATCAACAAAAGACTTGGGTACATCGTACGTCTTATGAAAACGACATTTCTGTTAGAATGAAATGCAAAATTTTACTACAGAGTTGTTACTTTTTTATGTCGTTTCTATATTAGGCTAGGGACAGTTGTTGTTCGTATATATATTATAAGTAATGTAAAATGAAAAGAGAATATTATCACATGCAATGACAGACGAAACCCTTTGAGGTAAGGAGATCCACGTGAGCGTCACTCGATAACATCATCGATAGGATGCGTATGTATCGGATGGCTCACTTAAACTAAATGATACGTTAGAAATAAAAATATTCATTAAGATATAAAAGTTTCAATAGCGTATGAGAAGATCCCTAACCTCGCAAAAGGATACGATAAAATAATTGTATATAATACATAATAAGCTTGTCACAAATGTCCATAAAGCTTGTACCATAAATAGGAAGTGATACATCAAATTTGATTACGGTTTAGTACGACAAATATGCAAATTATGGCTATCTCGTACCGGTATCTTAATGGAGATTGTCATTCGCGTGTTATTGATACTCATTGTTACAACGAATTATCAAATGTCCCTAGGAATAAAGTTATGAAGAAAAAGTGGCGGTTTATAAGAAAAATTTTAACGCCAAATGTTTAGCCAAAAAGTCTGATATTGCGTCTCTGAAGCTCATAACATAGAACATAAAATTTTTTCTACGTATAATACACGTTATAAAACTTTTCTTATACTTAATACACTTTAAAGACATTTTTGTAAATAAATACGTATATACCTGACCTGACCTTTATTCGGCACAGTTTTCTGCATCTTCAATTTCTGTGCCGTAGTACCACCGTGCATTTGGATCAATTTCGCGCAATCCCTGTGCCCCCTGTAAAGCGCCGCGTCCAGAGCTGTCATCAGATTGCCTTTGCTAGTTCGGAGAACAGCATTGATCCTCGCGCCATTGTCCAGAAGAACCTTGCATACATCCAAATGTCCATGAAGGGCAGCCACGTGCAAAGGTGTCTTGCCATCTTGCGTGGCAACGTCCAAAGTGCTTGGCCGTTTTTTCGCCAACCATTTGATTAATTCGATCCTACCGGAAGCAACAGCTTCGTGGGCGACACCGGTTCCTCGTACACTTCTTGCGTAAAGAGAACCACCGTGTTGGGCAAGAATCTTCAAGGTTTCCAGTTGGCCTTTCGCTGCCGCACAAAGTGCTGGTCTAAAATATTTCAGATTTTTTTTTTTTTTAACTTTGAGCGTTCTTTGTATTTTCGTCTAAGCTGAATATTTTTCGTATTCTCGTTTGATTTAACTTTTTTGATTTCCTGGAAGCCAGATATTACATATTTTAGCTCATTTCCATTTATACATTCATTTTAACTTTTTAACTGCTCGAGTCACATTTCTTAGTTTTCATATCTAAAGGCAACGTCTATGTATGTAAGTACATTGTATCAGAAACGTGTATCATTATTGATAATGACAGTCTGTCTATATGTAGTATCTATAGACTGTCTGGTATTGTCCTATTATTATGTATGTACGTATGTGTATATGCAAGATAATAGTGTCAATGAACTCTATGACCTATGAATTCTAATTCTATTACTACTGACACCACAAAATCAATATTGACATAGACGCAGTATGGTCAGTAGAAGAAATACAGTAAGGTCGTAAAACTGGTCAGGAGTAAATTATTGGTAAAGTATAGGTAGGTCGTAAAGAAAATAATTATAAATTGGGACATTTTGAGAGACATAGGGACCTAGTTCAAGACGCTGTACGTATGATGTAAATCATCCAATGGTATAATTGAAAAATTGACCTGTTTTTAACTTTACAGGAAAGTAAAAATTATCTAAATTACAATATAAATATAAATTTTCTTATTATTTTATTTAGATATATAGAAATATAAGATTTCGTTGAACTCTAAATTTAATCAAAAGATAATTTGATTACAACCCTTCCTAAAAAATTTCAAGTGTATTTACTGAAAACTTACTAAGTTATGAATGCACTCAGTTTATAAACCTTAGCTTAAGAAAGACGTTCTAATTTATGACCTCGCTGTTTTGATACCACTAATTAAACGCGTATTCGATTACTACCAAAGACTCTCGAAATAGAAATCTAAACTTCTATTACTTTTGTCATACATCAAGATGTTGAAATGCCCCAACAAATCTTTCGTTTATGATGCTTTTACCATAGAAAACTAGAACGAGTATTCTCTGAGAACTATGCACATCCAATCTACTTAATAGATTAGTGAAAAATAAATTTCCTGTTTTAATTGATAATATCAATTGTTAATATCAATACAATTCTTTTTTATTTTAACCGACAAAATTGTATCATAAAATCGAAGTCTGTGCTTCAATGAACATTCGTTCTAGCTTTCTACAGTACTTACGTTCTACCCTTTCGATCCTGTCGATTCGGATCGGCTCCTAACTTTAGAATTAAGGCTGTAGCATCAGCATGACCAAGAGTGGCAGCATAATGTAGGGCTGAACATCCATTATCGTCTACGTGATCAGGGTGCGCACCGCAGAGATTCACTAAGGCCTCGACGCACCTAGCGTGACCTCTGGAAGCAGCGCAATGAAGTGCCGTCAGGCCATCCTTGTCTGCAGCTCCTGCGGCAGCTGAGCCACCGGCTCTATATTTTAATTATTGCTTTTAGAATCATTCGTCTTCTTTCTTCGTTGAACATATATCGAAAAACTTCTTCCTACCCGATTTTGATGATTTGTATACTGACTTGGGAAAAGATGGAAGGCATCTCAATTCGATAGATATATTTTCTTCTTTCCTTTTTTGGGTTCGCCGATGTATTCGAAATCGCTTGACCAATCGGAATGATTCCTTTTGCCTCATAAGGTATATCCTCCCGCTGATTTTGGTAATAAACTTTTTCGGATTTATTTATTGCAAACTATTTTCCTTCCTAACATTCTAATTTTTGTTCTCCTATTTTAACAATTTTTATCAACTTTTTCCTGTACACAGAACCGTCGACCAGGCTTAGTTTTCGAGATGTTCGTAAATCCTGTCGATACCATTACAGTGAATTCTGCTTTTAATTGTACATCTGTGGCAGCGTATGACGCCTAACCTTAATTGAATGGTTGTCTGGGAAAAGGATGTATGTTACATTTCATAAAACTTACAGGGGAATGTAAAAACAATTCATTGTTCACTGTATTAATGGAAGAAGCAGCTAGTGTAACATACAACATTCTTCCACTTTGAAAAAGAAGTATTAAGTTAATAATGAGAAAGTAATCGCAAACACAACATTGGGTATAAAAGTCATTGTTTTTGACATTGGCAAGTAAATTTTTGAGAAGTCATAAAAATAATTCTTTTTTTTAAACATACTTGGTAATACGCCTTTCTTTCTCCTCTTCGTTACTGTTTACTCTCTTTCTAACTACAGCAGCTCCTGGCCTCTAGTGTCATTGAATACTAAGAACGTTGCCAGAGGTCTTCTACATCATATTGGGCCTTATCCCCCGGAAATTTCTTAGGTTTAGATTAGATGTCATTTTATCTGACCGCCATTGTGGAACGGCCGGTAAACAATATTAACGCATACCTTGCTACGAACGCACAACTATAGGCAGAATTCTCTATAGTGGTACCGACAGTTTTTAGCAAATATCTCAAAAATCAAGACCGACTGCCATTTATATGTATAGGAAAAAGATATTCAACATGCCGAGGTTTACAACATATTTCAAAATCATCGAAATCGGAGAGGAGGTAGTTTCTCTGCAGTTCCACCATATAATATGTAAGTAGCTACAGAATTTCAATACATATTCGTCGTTCATACGTAATCGGATCGTTTCTAGATCTCACAATTAATTAATTATATATTACGGTACTTTCGGGATCGCGGTACGTTCACATGCAGTTTCAGTTGCATAGTTTCGAGATCTCGATATGTTTGCACGCAGTCGGATAGTTTCGAGATCTTAACGAGTTTTATACGTTCGAGAGCCGGCTCGATCTCGCCCGAGTTTTGCCGACCCGTTCCGAAGCACGAAAGTCTCATGAATTCGAGAATCAGTTAAAGTATTTCATACATTTTACGATATAAATATTTAACGTTGCAAAATTCAATTCTAACTCCAGTGACGTCACTTATGAATGTGATAGTTTTAAAAAGAATTATTTTCTCAAATTACCATTATGTATTGTTAAAATTTAAAGCGTCATTCTTTGCGCGATAAGCTACCTTAAAATAGGATTGTTTTCGGCGTTGACGTTCAACGACAGTGAAAGACCGCGTATTCGAACGAAATCAAACTTTACCTCGCTAAAGCCAACACAGCTTCCACGCTACCGGCACTTGCCGCCCATAGAATCGGCTGTCTTCCATCTTCGTCTTTCGCGTTCACATCGGCACCGAATTCCAGTAGAGTCTGGAGAACTTTTAAACCAACTTTCTTAGGTACAGCAAGTTCCGCAGTCGCGGCTGCACCACAACACTGAGCGGCATAGTGAAGAGGAGATCCTCCGCGAAGATCGGGTGTAGATGGCCGAGCACCCGCCGCTAACACCAAGCGAACACATTCTGCTTCCCCGCACACTGAACAACAAATGAACATACATCTTTATTTCTTTATCGAGATTTCAACTTTGCATGTGCTTATCGCGATATAATTGTTTGCTAACAAGTCAAATTTTTGAAACCTTCTTCAGAAGGTATCATAATTAGGAAGATAGCAATTCAAGGTAATTTAGTTTTTAGAAACAGTTGTAATGTTTCAAGGGATTCGTTGCTTACACTTTTTGTATTGCTATTTTTTTATTACTTTTAGTTTCCAATTACTTACAGTGAATTAAATATCAATTAAAATGCCTTATATTTCGTAATCTTCTAATCGTACATAAAATGTTTCCTAAAGCTGCTTATTAGAATGCACATAATGTACTCTGTAATGATATTAATAAGAAATAAATAAATAAATATTTTCATGACTATTATTAAACAACATAATATCATTCGTACTGTAGCAATTTAAATAAATTTAAATTTTAAATTTAATATATATATTAACTTCGTAGGCCTTTTGCTTTGCAAATGTCGTAATAAATTATATAAGAGCATGGATTAAACATTTTGAACGATAGGTCTCTGTTTTTATACTAAGAAATTCAAGGTGGTTAGTTATTTTAAATATAAACATATAAATAAATTTATTACGCATATTAAACTAGCAATGAACTTTTTTCGCTACAATAATAAAATTAAATCATTTGATAAACATTATGTAGTAAGAATTAAAAACATCATTATTATGCGTACGCCTGTAACTTTTTATTTCTTGTTTTCTTTAAATAAATTACCATCCTGTCAGTGAAAAATGCAAATTAGTAATATTAGCAGTTATTATGCGATATATATTAACATTATAAAATGTATACAAAAAGATGTTTTATCTGAATTAACATCAGCTATAAAGTTTCCAGCAGCAAACAAACTAATTTTTATGGGAAGTATTTTCTCGAAGCCGTCGCCTTTCTAAGAAAAAAATATCAACAACGAGTACATATGTAAGCCAAACAAATCGCGTAGTATAGACTCATCATTGGTAAGATAGACTTCCTTCGACCACAGTTCTGCTTGTCTTCGATAATAGACTCGCAAGATAGCGTCGTGTCCCGCGTGTCCGTATTCGGAACACTCGGCGAGTAACGTTACAAGCGATAAAGCAGCGACATCGACAAGTAGGTCGGAATATTACTTGGTGAGAAGTTGCCTTTGTTGCGTCCGCACTTGCAACTCGAGGCGTTCGTGAATTACACAGATGCGACTCGTCGATAGAGAAAACTTTCTTTTTCATACCGTAAATCCGACAGACGAACGTAAAACATAGGCAATTGCGGTGTACGGCTATAAATCTCTGGTCATTTGAATACACCAAGGACGACTATGGTCAATCTCTCGGTTTATCTCGGCGTGGGTCTCACTCGCGTGTTCCTTAGAGAACCGGAATGACGTCACCAGAACTGACCCACTAACCTTACCTGACCAATACTGAACCCTTATTTTATCGGAGATTAGTAGAAAAGATACGCCCTGTAATTCACAGTTTCCGCAAATTCTAAGGAATCGTTACTGAGCTCGTGTGGCCGTTTGCGATTCGACCTTTCATCCGACGAAATTAAAGCTAACTCTTTATAAGCCAATTTATGCCCACTTTCCACCGCGGACTTAAACGACGCTTTGGCTAATCTTGATCGCCAGCGTATTCTCTGACCGTAAAATTACCATTCACGCAAGATGCAGTTATTGCAAATTGAATATTACATGCAGGGTGTAACGTCGTCAGCGTTTGGATGAGCAAGAGAAGATTTCATACAGAGTGCGATTGGAAGTATAGAAATGTACAGGTAAGGATTTCTTTTGCGCGTGTAAAGATAAATGTAAATTATAGGTTAAAATTTTTCCATTGGAAGGTTGATTTCTCAGGAATAGGTTAGTCTCGACTTTGAAAATTCATTGCATACATATCATCGCCTTGCTGGAAGCGAGTGACTCTATTAGGAAAGGATATTACGTGGAAGAAATTCTTTCGGAATACAATTTTTCAAGTGTTATAGAAAATGACTGGTAGCTTGATTATTTAACGATGAACAAATTTCTTTTACAAATTCTAGTATTAGTCTTTGTATTTCTAAGATCTTTCTAAAATATCTATTATATAAATATACGTAAGTTTGTATTGTTTATACTGTTAACGAAAAGGTTAGAACAAAATTTGAATTATGATATTCTTGCTATATATTGTAATTTTGTATAACATAAAAGAATGTTACTCCCACCTTCCTTTTGAATTAAAATAAAACACTTGCTTGGAAAAGATGGGATAAATTTTCTTCCTTTATAAATCATCCTCGATAGATTAAAACTATGGTTAATATACGCTGACTACATTACTAGAGAATCTTTTTAGAAAATATTTGTATGAAATTTTAAATACACCAGCGATATTCTAGGTGATAGGCGGAACACCATGTATAAAATATTGTTTTCTACAAAGAAAGTGCCATGTACAATGTGTCTAATTTATTTCGAACCGCTCAAATATTTGGAAAAACATGAAAGATGGACAGATCTCAGACAAAGATTGCAATGCAGCGAATGATACGAAAGACACAAATGTGTAGTGTTTTCAAAACCTCCAAACGTGAACTATAAAGATATGTGCTAATGAAAAGACGTGTCTGTTCAAAAATTGTAACGTGTACTCCGCAGGAGGTTTCAAAGTCATCGTATAGTGAAATACACAAGAGTACAGTATATCGTGTAACTTGTCCCCGAAATATTTTTTTGTACCATTTATGTTTTCCGAAATAGTTGAGCGATTCTTGATAAACCGGGCATACTGTATGTACAGATTAAACGTAAAATAAGGAGAAAATAACGGGGAAGATAGAGTGACTGATAAGGTTAGGTTGATTGATTCGAAGTATGTACACATCTAAGTGATTTCCAAGAACACACTGAAACTTTTCGGTAAAATACGTAATTCGAATGTATGGTGTATGTACGTATACGAAATGCATCAAGAGTGCCACGCAACCAAACAATTATGAGCCAATTGCAAATAAGGCTATTTAGAGAGTCCTTGGCCAGAGTTATGCATTACTAATAGTTAGAACGAAATTACAACGAAACAGATCGAAATATACGAAACGTGAATACATGGAAAGGTAGAAGCAATAAATAATAAAAGAAATGCATAAATTAATAAGTAAATGTATATATATATGTGTGTATGTACATATCGTGCAGTAATAATTAGACTCGTATGACGCTAGTGTAATCGCTAGACTGCGGATTTTTATGCGCTTAGGTATGTGAAATGTGAAACGTAAAAATCCATAGAATGCAGATAACCTAAAAAATGTCACAATAACCATTATACTATTCAGTAGGGAAAATAATTCTCTATCTACGTTACATTCTTTTAATCGTATACAGGAAAACACAAATCTGCGTAAGTATCCTCAGTCTAGTGGTCATCGATCGTCATAGCGTTATCATGAAAATACCAGTCGCCCAATGAAGAACACTGTGTCCCTCCAGATCCTTGGCATTCACGTCGGCGCCGTTTGCCAATAAAACAGCCACTAATTGCGTATCACCTGCGATGACAGCCAAATGAAGCGGCGTGTGTCCTTCTGCGTCTGGTGCATTTACCAGTTCCGGTGCCGCCGCCGCGACGGCACCTGCGGTTCCAGCGTCCATGCAATAGTGAAGTGCGTTCCTCAGGGTACGATCTCTGTAGCCAATCGTTTCCTCTTGCTCTCTCAACAGCCTTAAAACCCTGGCTCTGTCGCCCTGTTGGCAAGCGTGCATCAAAGGCGTGGCGCCGATTTGAAGCACTCTGGAAAAGTTGAACGACGTCCTTTACACGTCGAAAGGAAATCTCGCGGAAATAATGTACGAGGATCGTAGGAGAATGAAAATATTCACGGAACTTGTTGGAGAAATTTCAAGCAGAACGATCCCTCCTATTTGCCGACGTTTCGCAACCGCGACTTCTTCAAACGTTTTCTAACGATGGTTCAGCTTACGCGTAAGAATCGAGACCCTGCTGCTAAACAGCGCAGCGGTTGAATAAATGCATGCATCGATCGCAGGGGAAAGTGTACCTGTAAGGCCTTTTTTTCTGATGATCCTGATACCGTACGGCGCTGGGCACATCACGCGACCACTGAGTTCCAGGCGTTTTCTGCCTCTGACGATGATTCCTGTATGGTGTCAGCGGGGGCAAGGACACGTCGGCCACACTTTTCTGCTGCTTCGGTTTTGGCTTCTCCTGGACCTTCAACGGGATCGGTGGAGTCTTAGTGTCCATGCCCGTCTCTGCCACCGGTTCACAATTGGTCTGACCTCGCGTGGAAACATCTTCCGCCCTCTCGGCCGATCGAATTCATCGCGCCGAAGAGAATGTCCGGTTCCTCTACCCGTGAACTGGGTCAGCCCTTCGAATAAGATTCCATGTAAACTTTGTTCGCGCCAGCGAATTCAAATTTTTAACAGATTCCACGTAATCTTTTTGCATTATAGTCTCTTTGGTATTTAAGTGAATACGCGTATATATGCAACGAAAATCGGAGCGTGTACTGTAAGCTGTAAATTTAAGTTGCTTTCTTGTTGCGTGTAGATAGCAGATTATGTTAGGGTTATCGAAAAAGAAGGTTATTGCAAAGATTTGGAAAATGGTTTTCGAGCGAGGGAAACCTTCTGTTTCATAACTCTGATTTATTTGGTTGAAGACAGACGATTAAATTCTATTACAGTCGATTACAAGCTTTATTTCTCAGCATTTCGATATTCTGTCGTGTCTTAAAAATCGTACGACGGATTTATCAGAGGTTCCTTCTCTGCATTTTTAATTTATATTATTATAATTAATTTTATATTATTATATTATTATATTATAATTTATAATTAAGCAATCAAATTGGACGTCTTGATCGAAGGAACAAGTAAACAAATGGATAATTAAAAGCAACAAATGTAATTGGAAAGCTCATTGTTATTAGGTGTAAAACAATTGTTGAAATACCACTGCGCTTAAATAATTGCATGATCATAAATAAGTAATAAAAGTTAACGCTATAAAATTAGCAATAAAGAAGTTATGAACGATAACAACGTCATTAATATTTAATACTCTTTCATGTCGCATAAGTATTTATTATTCGGTTATTATAAGCGTGTAATTAATGTACATTAAGGTACAGTAGCGCGCAACGAATAAGAATTGATCGTGAATGAATGTAAAATGAGGGTATTTCCTCGGCTATCTGATGTCTCTCCCACATTTTTCACAACCTAATTCTAGCACTGTCCATTGTTAAATATTGTCTGGCTGAAAACGCTTTAATCAGTGCGCGCCAGGAGTAAACACAGCCACTGCGTGACTGACAGTGAACGCCTTACAGTTTACAGCAATCGCAACAACAATCGCTACGGAACTACTCACGGACATGCCCGCAGCGTTGCAGCTAAATTTGACAACGTGGCGACGCGACGAGGTGAAAATTTCTATGTAGATTTTTGTAATATCCGTAAGTAAGTTTCGTCGATGTCGATCGTACGGAAAGTTTCCGGGCGGATTCCGTTTTCCAAAGTAAAAATAGCGAATAGTTTGGATAATGATTAAATTGATTGACACCGAGACCTCATTCTCATACGAAACAGCCGACACGATCGCAGATCCCATCAGAAGTTTATCACTAAACTCGACCCGAATTTAAAGCTCGGTTACTGACCACGTGGTGGATTGACCAGGTCACTCGCTGCCATAGAAACCTAACGCCACAACACCTATCACTCGTCGAGAGCTATTATGCCGGGTTTCATGGCAAGGTCGACATATCTCCAATTTTCGTTTCTTTCTCCCCTACATCGTTTCCCCCGCCGTGCGATTAAAACGTGCGATAGAACTCGCAAGACAATGAGCGACCGATAAAACGTCTCGCGCTTGCTTCGTCGAACAACGAATTCAAATAATTGCGCGAGCCAACAAACTCTGTACGCTCGTTCTAACTCGTTTTAAACTGCAAGGATAGGAGCGCCATAAGAGACGAAGAAAGCTGGCGTAGTCTGAGGATTCGGCGTATAATTTGAAAGACGTATGCGGCCGTGGAAAATAGAGCGATATGAATCGATTGATCTTCAAGGGAAAAGAAGTTTGATAAGAAAACTAAAGACGAGCAACTGTGCACGCTACTGGCACAGTAGCACTGAACGAAATTGACTCTATCGGACGTGTTGACGAGTGCCCTTGAGGTTCGCCGTGAAACAGGGCAGTCTAATTTGAGTGGACTATGGAAAGTACAAAACCCGATCGAATCTACCCTACAACCGTGATTACGATCACGGCGAACCACGAATTACAGGCCACACGAACTTTAATGACAATCTACTCAGAAAGAAAGTTTACTCTATGCAGGACAAGATTAACAGATCGTACGAATCTCTCGTGTCGTTGAAAAGCGAGACTTTAACGAAGCACAGAGGGTAGATAGGCGTTTCAAATTTCTGCTTTGATCGCTGTTGTCAATGAAACCCATTTCTACCAAATTGGATCACTTTGACAGATCCGTCCCGTCACGCTCGAAATGCAGAAAATCGTTTCCTAACCTATACATGCATCATCGAAAATGCAATTTGCTCTGCACCTCGAACAGTGTTACCATCGTTCTTAAACAGCAGCGTCTACGTTCCTAACCTGTTTCCCGTCACGTGTCACGCTATCGTGGAGGTGGAACCAGACTTCCAGTCAGTTTATAATGTGTGTAACGGCATGGAAGAATCGATAGCGGTTTTCAAGTAACGATCTATTTTTCCCTGAAAATCCTACAGAGGAGGGAGATTCGTCCTGGCGAGATTCGTTTTTATCAGCGACGAATCGATCCGATTATTCGACCATCACTTTGCACGCATACTTCTGTTGCTCGCTGCGTTCAAAAAAATGATGTATTTGGTTGTCCGAAAAGCTTCTTTGGTTTCATAAGATGATAATAGATGAACGACAATTTCTGTTTTATATTATTTTATTGAATTGTGTGTGATCGATTTCGTTCTATTTCTATTATTATGTTCGTGTATAATTCAATAAATTAATATAAAACAGAAAGATTGTGCGTCTATTATTTCCTTATAAAACGAAATGAATGAAACAGGTTAGGTTTTGGAGAACCTAACACATACGACAGCATGCCGATCGTAAGAATTTGAAATATTTTTAATTTATATACTATTTTTATTTTATTTCATTTAATAATATTTAAATACTTGAATAATTATAGTCAAGGATTGGCTTCTTGCGTCTTTAGACTCTAGACGATCGGCGAATCGCGATAAAAATCGATTTCAAACTAAGAAGAAAGTACTATCAGATACATAGGAGCGAAGAAAGTATTTCCATTTAAATCCATTGAATAGTCGTTTGTAAAAGAAAGCTCTTCGTATATTTTTCAAATTAACATGGTCACGTCAGCCTATGGAATATTAATACCTCTTTAACCTAACTTTTAATTACATCATAACAATGGAATTTTTGAGAAAGTTAACCTTGTAAATAAATAACACATTTTATTTTCTATTCTTTACGTATCTTCGCACTATGAACTATGCCTAATTACTTTAACAATTATCCTACTGATTGGTCACGGATTGGACATCCAATCGAGAATTGTACGTGCCCTAAACGAAATTGCAAAGATTCAAGATCATAGAAAAGGATGTGTCAGTATCGGCAAATTTGCAAACGCGTGACTTATGAAATTCCGCTAGTAGTGTCAATTGGATCGCGAGAGAATTCAGAAAATTCGTGGTGGAGAGAAGTCCAGACGTCGTAAACGCGTCACGCGTATCGACGAAAGAAAAGCAACTGGGTCTAACAAGTAATGCAACACCATGCAAGGAAGAAAGTAAAAGCGGCAAGAAACACGACATCTTTACAACGTTATGAATATAGTGAGCGCCAGCAAGAAAAGTGCATTCTAAATTCCAAGAGCGTTTCTGCTGGAGTACTGAATCAGCGTGGTGCTGTGTAACGAAGTGGCGAACGTTTAGTGATATCTATACACACGTACGACGAACCCACGTGCACGTGTTGCCGTAACGCGGCGATGACTGAAAATCGTTATTTCGTTGATTCACCGTGCCGCACGTCGATCGTTATTGCTCCGTTAATAATTCGCGGAGGCCTTCGTTCCTTCGTGATGGCGCGTCGTTAATATTTAATGATAACATCTCCGGTTTCACGTGAGTTTACGTGCGCTGCGCAGTAACCTCGTGAGAACGTTTGATTAATCGCGTTTATTGGTGACCAAACTGATCGTTGGCGATCGTCGATCGGCAGCAGAACACGAAAACGATCACAGTCGTACGAACAATCATGAGAATCGATCTGAAGGAAGCGGCAAGCGCATGATCGAGGTAAGAGGAATTTTTAACTCGAACTCGTAGTTTCTAGTTTCTATGTTGCTCTCACTTCAACAAACAGAAAAATAATTTTGCTCAAAAGAGTTTTGCTCAAACTCAAGATGTTGTTTATTAACGTTAGAAAAATACGATCGGAAAGAAAGAACGAGGCGCAGTTGAGACTTATCCTTTGATTCGTTGCGTGCTTATTTGAGAAAATTAATGAAAGTGAATGTGAGTTGGTAGTATTAGCGTGTTTGAAGTAAATCGAGTAGCTCCTCTTCAGATAAGCCCCGTATCGTAAGCGTATTTCATTGATGAATATGTTATACGGATCTCGTCTGTGAATAACACGTAGAATAGTTTGTTATGGAAAATGTGTGAGAAATTATTTTTAACGTGTGACCAACAGGACGCTATTTTGAAGGTAAATATGATTGACGAAGCTGACAGATTGCATATTATAATTGTTAATGCGGGAAAATTAAAAATTACGTCGCACGATTTAAACGTGGCGGCATATCAAGATTGTAACGATAGGGATTAATAAATATTTTCATATTAACTTTTTAACATAGGCTTATATAAATCTTCATTTTATAAAAATATTATTTACATAGTTTTACAGTGTATGTTACAGTATGTTATGAAAAATGTAGATGTGAAATGTATGACTGCGTAAGTATGTAGATATGTGGCCATCTACAACTGCTTGCTGTGCGATACACATGTACACTGTCTGTCGGTATAACAACAGTCATCTCGTTGCTCACAAATTCCATTAATTTTATTTTTCCTCTATAAAGCTTTCGTCTATAAATTTTTAACATGTAACTTAAAAAATGATAACGTGCCTGAAAGTATATATACAAATGTATATTTATCATACTATTGAAATAACGTGTTTTATTTCGAACGTGAGCCACCGTGTCCGAGGATTACACGTGCGTTTCATTGACAGTGATAACGTTTGAATTCGATAGGAAGTGCCGAAAGAGCAAATAATATGGGACAATGTTGCTTTGCTTAGAACTTACTTCCTGAAAAATTGCGCTCCCAGCTTTTGACTATTTCCCATTGCGAAGTGCAATCTTGAAAAATGTACTTGCCACTGATTGACGCATCGTCCACGAGGTTTATACGTTTCAAGAACCCTGAAGCGCACCACACGAGGGTAGGACGCGCACTAACATCCCTTTGATACCGCGACTAGTTAATGTAAAGGTTGCCTAGTTACCACCGTCTCAGTAACGTATCAACAGAGGCAGAAACATTTATATGTCTCTGTGATTGGAATCGGATCTTCGCACTTATTACTTAGGTCTACTATATTTCCCTTATTTTCCTCGATTGATTTACGTTCACAATTTGCTACATTCAATGACAGTCGAAACATAAATTAACAACGTCGATACGATACTAATTAATTCTACGTTGTTATTCATTGATATTGATATTGATATTGATATTGATATTGATCGTAATTAATATTTCATAAAAAAGGATTAAGTGGAGTAATGAGAAAAATATACGTGAATGAAACGTGTAAATACGTCTCTTTTATACTGTATATTTTATTTTGATATAAATATCTTCCTATTATATATCATCGTAATTCGTTATTTTTATTATATTTTAGTGTATAAAGAAATTTTTAGTAATAAATGTCCTATTAATAAGTGATCTGTATCTTTTACTAAAAAAATAACAGCGAGATTTTAAACTTTAATTAACAAATATTGAATTAATAATTGGATAATATGTTTATTGAAGTTAGGCAATAAATAATTTTGTATGTAAATAAAATATATGTAGATAATATTACTTTAAAATTTGGTATATAAAAGATATTTAATACAACAGGGGGTATAGCTCAGTGGTAGAGCATTCGACTGCAGATCGAGAGGTCCCCGGTTCAAACCCGGGTGCCCCCTGATCTGATTATTTTTGCTCCATTCCAAACCCAACTTTTTTAAATTCATATTTATTAGTATAATATATTATAATATAGATATTATATCTGTATTTTACAATGCATAAGAGGATAGTTTAATATTTTAACCTATAATGCTATAGTATGAATAACTACAAAAGCATATTATCGTCGTATGTAATATGATAAGACTTGCATGTATTGCAAATTACGAGAATATTGTAATACATATTTTAAATCGTATATTCACGTACTTATTTCATATATGTACTTCTCTTTAAAAATATATAAAATAATTTTCTACATTTCCTCTTGTGATATTAGACTTAATCAGCAAATGATTGGACATTTGAAAATGAGTAGTTTGTACAAGAAATTTTACTGGAAGAATTATTCAACAAATATTTAAGTTGTAGAAGTCACTAGTAGTCGATAATTATATTAACTAGAGTAATTTAAGGGCATCTGCTACAGCATGACAGACTTACAATGTACTGAGATTGGGAGTGGGAATAATTGTAACTTCTCAACGCAACGCAACGTATGACGTGCTATGGCGACGTGTAGCATGCATTGTTTTCAAGTTTCTTTGTGAAAATAATCGGGTCTGAACCCGCAAGTAATACAATTTTGATTAGTATTTGGTGCTTTTAATAAACAGTTCAAGGAATTCAATTCGAAAATCATGAATTATAATCATTCAAGTCCGCGGCGAGGTAAGTTTGTTGATCCATGAATGTATGTCATTTTATCTATTGAATCCATTACTATTCGTGGTTTAGATTTGATAGTGTAATGAGTTTATTTTAATAAAAATAATGTATTTATTTATTAATATATTCTACATTTATTGAAGAATATGCGTACAATATAATATAATATTACGAAACGTTATATAGAGGTTATGATTTCTAAGCCTCTTATTTGATAAAGTTTTAATCTTTATATTGAGATAGTTATGTTTTATTATAATAATATTTTGTGTAATGTTATTTAAATGAGAAATTTTTAATAGGGAAGCCAAAAAGATTACTTGACCCATCTGCTGGTATTTCTGCATCAGCATCGATGCCTCAGAACCCATACATGTATAATCAGCAGGTAAAGATTAACAGGCGTACTTATTATAAGTTATTGTAGAATATGAGAACTTTGTTCTTGTTTGATCTAACAGATTCCTATGGATAATGGTATAGTACCAGAATATGGTTACAACATGCCAGAACAACAGCCTCCACCATATGGATTTAATATGACGCCGATTCAACATTACCTACCTCCTGAAAGTCGTGGGGATGAATATGCAACCTCACAATTTGCGACACAATTATTGACACAGCCAGTAGTTACAAACATGGCTGTACAATATGGAAATGTTTTGGTTGGATCTGGGAAACAGCAATTTGAAAAATATGTGCCAGTTTCAGCTTTAAAATATTATTTTGCTGTTGACACAAATTATGTTGCTTCGAAGCTAGCTTTGTTATTTTTTCCATTTACTCATAAAGTAGGTTATCTTGAATCTAGTAAATAGAACTTAATTATCTTCAAATAAACGAAAATAAACGATTAATATTTTCAACAGGACTGGTCTGTGAAGTACGAACAAGATGCTCCATTGCAACCACGTTATGAAACAAATGCACCAGACATGTATATTCCAACAATGGCGTTTTTAACATACATAGTTTCAGCTGTATTAGTTTCAGGAACTCAGGAACGTTTCACCCCAGAACAGTTAAGTATTTTGGCTAGTACTGCTCTTGCTTGGGGAGTCATGGAACTAGTTGTGCATATTGTAAGCCTCTATGTGATGAATCTTGAGACAAGTCTTTCAACATTAGATTTGTTAGCTTACTGTGGTTATAAATATGTCGGTATGAATACAGCTCTTTTGGTTTCCTTATTATTTCGAAAATTTGGCTATTACATAGTTTTATTGTACTTCAGCGCGTCTTTAGGGTTTTTCCTTATACGGTCGCTAAAGCTAAGAGTCATTCCACAAAATAGCCCGTACACAGCTTCTGGAAATAAGAGGAGACTCTATTTTATACTATTTGTAGCAGGTATTCAACCTGTGCTAATGTGGTGGTTATCTTATCATTTGGTTTAATCAGTAATAATGTGGAAAGAAATTGAAATACGTTTAAATAAAAACGAAATGTGTATATTTATTTGATTATTCACATCATATGTGCATTTTTATAATAAAAATTTCTTCCAAAAATTACTTATTATTTATTAAATGAACCTGCTATTTATTATAACCTTTGCCAAATACTTTTGTATAAATTAAGTTATGAATAAAAAGAATTATGATAATCGTAAATTATTTCAAAGTTTCTTACTATTTTTTATGACAGTCTCATAATATTCATATAATATTTATTAATCAATCATCGTGAATTTCGAAATGTATCTGAGGATTATTACCGACAGTGCAATTGCCTCGCGAGCGTGATTCCATAGCGCAGATATGTACATGTATACACACACATTGATATAATTCGCGTTGTTTACTTCGGTTATTCTCCGGAAGGTGTCTTCGTACTTTTCCGTAATTCTTCGTCGATTCACGAAACGGTCGTTCATATGGCGCCACAAGCGTGATTAGTCAGTCAGTCAGCCGCGAGCCGCGGTGAACTGAAGGTGTAGTGAGTGTTTCTGTGGGCCGTCGGGCCAAAAATGGCGGAGCGTACGAAGACGACAGCCCCGGCCACCCGGCCCGTTCCCATGAAGCTGTTTGCCTCCTGGGAAGTAGATTGTACTGCACCGAACTGTATACCCAGGTAATCAATAATCAATCATAGATTCTTATACAGCTTCTGTGTTTTATCCGATATTCGCATTGTTACTCCGTTGTCACTGGTGGACGCCAGACACTCGACGGACATTCACGGTATTCACACGCCCTTTTTTCCATGATCATTCGCATTTTTCTGTTCGCACCCCTGCCTCAAGGGCACCAGTGTTTGCGTACTGCTTTGACCTTCCATCGGATTAACGTGTTTCTTTTATAACATACGCCAGATAGGTTATTCGGGATGCGTGTCAGGTTGGGACTGCGTGGCGCGCTCTGCCTATTGTAGGATGCTAGCTGTCAATCGGATGTGACAGATGACCGAACGTGTGCATCATAATCTCGATCCCGATATTCACAGTGGTTTTATCTCGCCGATAGTCGATCGATATCGTTCCAAAACCGACGATTTTCCTTTCTTTTTTCTTTCTCTATTTGTTTATATTCGACGGTTTATACTCAACGAGTA
This sequence comes from Bombus pyrosoma, assembly GCF_014825855.1. NCBI lineage: Eukaryota > Metazoa > Arthropoda > Insecta > Hymenoptera > Apidae > Bombus > Bombus pyrosoma. The sequence continues at coordinate 2,723,251 of NC_057786.1, read as the reverse complement.
AATGCAAGAGATTCGATGCAGAGCGAAAGAGAGAGCGGGAGAGTGAGAGAGAGAGGAACGAAAGGAAAGTTCAAAGTTTTGTGTACGAGTCTACCGACATTGGCTACCGGGAAAGAATTGTTGCTATGTTGTAGGTCGAATGGTAGATGCTTAGTCGCGTGCGAATAAACAAGTCAAACAAACAGTCGTGTGTTGATTGTGCGTGTACGCTCGTTAGGTTAGAATATGTTCCGCCAAAGTTCACGCTTTCGTGCAATGGGATATCGTGTTCGAATGTCATGGTTGTCCGTTTTCACGGGCGCGTTAATTCGATCTTAGCGTCCGTTTCGTGATATAATGTCCCATTGAATCATTTTCTTTCCTCGTTACGCGTTTCTATGCACCGATGAATATTCGAAAGTAAACAGAAGCCTTCAGGCAGAATATATTATACGAGTAATCCGTAAGTACGTTAATCGCGAATTATTTCTGCTACGTATTTTTATGAATAGTTCACCATGTTTCTCTCTGTTTGAAACGAAATAGACAGGGGCCATGATTCGAACTGAGTAACCGTTTATTATTAACACGCATTATTACATCTTGTTCGAATTTAAGGAATTTAGTCCTTAAGTGTTAGATAATGAAAGTTTGGATTAGATTTACGCTTGGTATTTTATTTTTATTTGTATGAGATAAAAGATGATTAGGATATATATATATATATATATACATACCAATCATCCTTTATATATATATATATATATACACACGTATATGTATTTTATTCGCCTTTTGCGCTAAAAATAAGACTGTTTTTATCGCAATTAAATAAATTTAACATTAACATTATAATGTTAATAACTTGTTAAGATACAATATAGGATATATATTATACATTGAGTGTTAAATTAATCGCGTACTCATGTATTAAAGATTAATATACAAATATTCATTTATTAATCGACTACTGGCATGTATTCACGTATTAAACAATTAATAGATATATCTGCAAATCTATACGTTAGCAGATACATATTTAGCATTGGAATTGTCATCTTGTAAAATTTGTATCAAAGAAATGGAGAAGTCTACGTACCGTTATGTGTACACTTTCAAAAAAATGATTAAAATCTCATGATCAAAGAATACATAAAAATATCTACATATTATGAATAATTATCCACATAATGATAATAAATTTATAAAATTTCTGTGAAGAATCGACAACTGATTATTCCGTTGCGTTAAAAGTTAGATCAAACCTTCCAGTCGTTTACAAACATATTTTAATTTCGTTTCTCTTGTTTCTGCTCAAAATTCTTCCTCAAGGTTGTGCGATATGTTCAAGGTGGTTTTTGTTTTGCGTGATATTTCGAACGTCGGCCGTAACCGATCGAACATATCCAATATCCAATAACTTAGTAATTTTACTACGTGCCATCCGGCTGTTCCGGATCTTATTGCCAGTTCTTCCCGATAGAGGCGTTCTTATTGCGTATGAGTCGCTTTGTCGTGCCCGTAACGCAATGCGCTAAAACGTAATTTATATCCGCGTAGTTGCGTCGAGTTTTTTTTTTTTTCTTTTCCATCCGGCACGACGTTCGCATAAATCGACGCTACGATTAATAACAATAATAATAATAATAAATGCTCTTGTGGGGTCTTGAAATTTATTAAAAATAAAATCCATAATCTTCCACCATAAAGGTCAGAAGTTCTTCCACAAATTAGGATACGGTACAATTAAAACTTGCGTAATCTTCCTATTATTGCGTTGTTTATCGTTGCTTTACGTTTCAATATATCATCATTGTTATTACATGGTTTATTTCGTCATCGTTAATCACATTATTTATTTCATTGTATTACGTCTTCCTGGCTTAGTAAATCGAATCGTTCGTTACCATATTATGCAATGTACACATAAGAAATAATTCGAATTAATCAATATTCTATCATTATATAACGCTGAACCGTAATTCGCTGCCGTGCTTGGCTATACTTAATGTGCCGCTTGGTACATTTAGTTTACACATGATAACGCAAGCAAGAAACTTTCAAGATATCGATTAACATGTTCGATGTAGACGATTCTCCAATTACCGGGAATAACGGGTTTTAAGCTACGTACAGACCTTCGTCGTTCTAATTAATACCAGTCGCGAATTACTCGAGGTCATAGACTACAATTAGTATCGTCGGTCGAATAAATTGCCGATACACCGAGTTTCCTCAACGTTTTGCAACTTGTACAAAGTCTTGCCCGCCCCGTCTCTATGATAAATCGGATATTCGTAATGAACGTGGTCCACCTGTTGGTTTCCGGGAGACGCGGGTGCTCGCCATTTGAACGAGCTAAATGGAACGATGGAACATACATTTGCCCTGGGAAACGTCTTGCGCACCGTTGTCATTTCCAAGGGCAAATGCGGACGAAAGGGTTGAGCATTGGTGAATAATTTTTAATTAACAAACGACGCGAGTTAAATATCTTTTGGGGACTGTTTCGAAATTTCCAGAACATTCTGATGATGGCGCACGGATATTTGGACGCTCAAGTAATAGCAAATGCGCGAAGTTCGTCTCAGAGCTCTTTGTATCTTTTTATTCCTTCGGTTTATTTCGAAATGTTCGAAACGTCTCGAAGTTTACGAATGTATTTTGGTTTCCGCTAAAATTGTAATTTAAAACGGTAGATTGCAACTACTTTCTATCCACGATGAGTATACTCGTAGTGAGGGAATGGTAATATTTTGTGTTACGACGAGTATACTCGTCGTAGCATTTAATATTGCCATTTCTCTGCGACGTATAAAGTCGTCGTAGCACTTAATACTGCCTTTTCCTTGCGACAATTATACACGTCGTACTACGAAATAATATTTCCATTTCTTCACTACTATACTCGTCGTAGCATTTAATATCGCCATTTCTGTGCGACGAATAAACTCGTCGTAGCACTTAACATTGCCTTTTCCTTACGACGATTATACTCGTCGTACTACGAAATAATATTTCCATTTCTTCACTACTATACTCGTCGTAGCATTTGATATTGCCATTTCTGTGCGACGAATAAACTCGTCGTAGCACTTAATACTGCCTTTTCCTTACGACGATTATACTCGACGTACTACGAAATAATATTTCCATTTCTTCACTACTATACTCGTCGTAGCATTTGATATTGCCATTTCTGTGCGACGAATAAACTCGTCGTAGCACTTAATAATGCCTTTTCCTTACGACGATTATACTCGTCGTACTACGAAATAATATTTCCATTTCTTCACTACTATACTCGTCGTAGCATTTGATATTGCCATTTCTGTGCGACGAATAAACTCGTCGTAGCACTTAATACTGCCTTTTCCTTACGACGATTATGCTCGTCGTATTACCAAATAATATTTCCATTTCTTCACTACTATACTCGTCGTAGCATTTAATATTGCCATTTCACTGCGACGGATAAACTCGTCGTAGCACTTAATACTGCCTTTTCCTTACGACGATTATACTCGACGTACTACGAAATAATATTTCCATTTCTTCCCTACTATACTCGTCGTAGCATTTAATATTGCCATTTCTCTGCGACGAATAAACTCGTCGTAGCACTTAATACTGACACCTCCGTCAAGGTTAGAGCAGTCTGAGACTCTCGGGTTGAGTTCTCGTTTCGTCCAACGTCGCCTTAGGATCGTTGCATTGTGAAACACGTCGAATAGGGCAGCTGGTATTTTGGATGAAAAATGTGCAGAATCGCGCGTCTAACGTCCCGCAAACGACGAACTGGGCAAACGACCAGAGAGATCGAGATCGATCCTGCCACGCTTTTTACCTTGAATTATTCACGGATCGCAGCTTTCACGCGCTGCGACAGGGTCTTTGGAAAATATTTACAATTCTAATGGAAATCTGAAAAGGCTCACCTGCTACGAGCAGTATGGTCTTTTGTAGTTGACCGTCGTCGTTAGAATCGGCCGTTTCATCTGAATTCTAATTAGTCCTAGATTATTGCTAGTCCTCTGGCACGAAAATTGTCTACGAGGGATAGACAACTGTGTTTCGTGTGCTCCACGTATTACAGTCCATAGCTATTACGATTTAGTTATCGTTGCAACTGTACAAACAGGAGACTAACGTTAGATATAAGTAGTAAAAAATGGTAAAGTAAGTGCGGAATATATTTTTCAATCCGACAGGACGATAAGTGATATCTGAACCAACCTTTTATTTTTTATCATTCGACTCCAGCGGAGTCGGATTTCTGCTATTTTCTACGCGCACGATCTCGTTCGCAAGTAGCCGGACATTTATTACTGATTTTATACGAATATCTTGCTTCAGTTTCTTTTATGCATTTATTATGTTGTCCTAGGATTTCGATGTCACTTTTACGCAATATTAATTAAGCGATGTTTATTTATTTATTTGTCTACTTAGTTAGGGGAAGAAAAAGTAACCGAGTATTATTTATTAAATATACGTAGAAATTAAATGTATAAAGTTACATGCCAACATGCGGTAAATCACAAAGTAAGATGGACTAGATAAGCTACGGTACAACAAATTCTAAATTAAATGACTGGCCTGAGAAAAAGTATTAATTGAGGAATAGACACCATTGAAGTTTAATAACACTGGCTTGAAATCCATATATGTATATATAATAGTATTAATAATGTATTTATTACAATATTTATTGACAAATAATATAAAGATAGGAAGACATATATAGTATATATAATAGTACATATATTTATTATAATAAATATTCTAGTATTATTATACATAGACATATACTATTAAACATATTAAACATACTTAAAACGCATACAGCATACATAAACGTATTAAAACTATGAATTATATATTAATACTATTATATATGTCTATATATGTTAATAATATATTTATTATATACTATTATGTATGTCTGTATATGTCTATATATAACAGTATTAATGATATATTTATTATAATATATATTATGTATTATTAGATATATTATATATGTCTTTGCTTATTATTATATTTGTTAATAAATATTATAATAGATATATCAATAATACTATTATATATAGACATATATGATAGTACATAATAAATATATTATTAATACTATTATAAAATCTGGTACTAAATATATTATTAATATATATGCGTATATAATAATATTAATATATGTTTAATATTGTTAATACGTTTTATGTATGTTATATATGTTTTAAATATGTTTAATATGTTTAACATATTAATATGTCTAATAGTAATCTAGTACTAAATATATTATTAATATATATACATATATAACAGTATTAATATATGTTTAATATTGTTTTAAATATGTTTAATATCTTTAACATATTAATATGTCTAATAGTATATGTCTGTATATAACAGTATCTTATTATAATATATATACTTATTATAATATATATATGTATTATTAGATATATGTCTTTGCTTAGGTACCTTTATATTATTTGTTAATAAATATTATAATAAATATATCATTGATACTATTATATATAGACATATATAATAGTATTGTTAATACGTTTTATGTATGTTATATATGTTTTAGATATGTGTAATATGTTCAACATATTAATGTATATATATTAATATACATATATTAATCTAATACTAAATGTATTATTAATATATATACATATAATAATATTAATATATATTTAATATTGTTAATACGTTTTATGTATGTTATATATGTTTCAAATATGTTTAATATGTTTAACATATTAATATGTCTAATAGTACATGTCTATATATAACAGTATTAATAATATATTTATTATGATATATGTTAACAAATAATATAAAGATACGTAAGCGAAGTGATACGAAGGTATATCAAGATGATAAGATCATCGAAAAAATATTGCCTGCCGTCTGGTCTTTATCTGTTAATCTATTTAATGTGTCTATTTCTCGCAGAGTATTCCTTCATTATATTTCTATACCTCTTACCTTCCGCTAAATTACCAATTTAATTTAAGATTAATAAACACAAGGACAGAGCAATGAAAGCCCATATTTTCGTTTACTCGTCCTTCTAATAACTTTATCAATACAGCAGAACCTCGATTGTCCGATATTACGTAATCCGGATAATACGGAAAGGTCTATCAGTGTTCGTAAATCATACAATAAAATCATAGAGAACGTTTGATAGCATAACATTGTACGTGTCTTTAGGTTTAATTAATCGTCTAATCGATTGAAAGTTCAATTAACCGCTTTCACGATATCTGACTCTTCACGCTATTTTGTCTGTGTCGACTACTATCTTTTATTCGTTGCTATTTTATATTTTATTTCAAAGAATCTAAAATCGAGTAGAGTTGGAAGCTTCTCGAAAAATACAAAGCAATTGGCCGTATCGTTTGCGAGTAAATATCGCTGATATTGTCCAAGGGCAACATGAAGATCGCGAGACAACAAGGTCATAAAATCACAAAGGAAACTAAATTCGTCAGATGTTTATGCGAAGTGTGTAAACACGTCAGCGCTTGGGTGTATGCGTGTGTCTGAGAAGCGAAACACAAGCGAAACAAGCTTTCCAGTAAAAGTGGGAAAACTGTTTACAAGCTTACAAAATAATTATTTGCCAAGCACATAATCTTTCGATAAACGGATTGTCCGATGGAACGTTATTTTTCTAATTCTCCGTTTTTAACGCTTCTTAACGCATCCGACAAACATATATTTTTCTCAGCGATAAAAAAGGCTCCAAAGAGAATATAACGTTTAACAATCGCAGTATTTTACTAAAAACCAATGGGCGTATTTAAAAATATTCTTAGAGGCGTGTTTCAGCGCAATATCCTTGAAAACAGTTTCTTCCATAGAGAAGTATCCAGCAATGTTTACAAATATACCGTGTCACGCTCCTGCCTTTTTTGTCAGTGCCCATGCGATATTTTCGTTGCCTGGAATTCCTTTCTCAGTGGCAACCATTTGTCCTAAAATATTCCCGAACAATCTTCTGGTAAAAGCTCGCAAAATACCCCATGACGCTTATCCCAGAAGCTCGAGCGAACGCGCATTCAGCAAACTTTTCAATATGACTTTTTACGTCGACAGAATTCCGTGAAAATGGAAATTTCCTGCTTTCGAATCTTTTCGAAAAATACGGGACAGCTCAGGTTTCTTTGTGCTCGTCAGAGCGTACGGTCGTTAAGGCGTTAAGGGAGAGATAACCGCGCGGTCACCATGGCAGTTGAGTCATTGAACCATCGAGTCGCAGCATGGCTAGAGAAGATCTTTTCTTTAGAAATTGACGCGCTGGCTCGTCTCGGTTTGTCAAAGAACGGGTCACTGGTTCGCATCGTACGGCGATTATTTCGCCTGGCGAAATATCTACGTGCACGTTATGCGAATAAATCTTCTACTAGCGTCAGCAAACAGGTAGAAAATCATTATTACGCGATCGGAATAAATGTTAAGGAGCGTGGCAAGAGGGTTAAGATACCACTTCACCCTTGGTTCGCAGCGTTCCTTCATTTACATGACAAAGTGGTCGCGTTTTCTCATCGCCTGGGAACCTTTTCCACCTCTTTTGCGGTTCGCGCTGCACGGCAGACCGGCACACGCTGGTCGATTCCGAGCACGCAGCAATCGTATTGAATACATCGCGACCTCGCCTCCGTTACGTTTACCCAGACCGGACGAGTGTACTAATCGCAAATCGCCACTCGACGATGGGGGATACGCATGGAGGATGCCACGGGCCAATGCGAAATATCCGCAACGACAGCGAACATTTCGCGAGCGTAGTGTGCGTGATCGTGGGTACACGGGCGGCTCACAGGCCGATCGGTATAGCTATGTTATCGTTGAGACCGAGGTAAATAAGGCTTCTTCGAAATGGTTGTAAAAAACTGGCGATGCTAGCGGCGAGGATGAAAAAACAAGGAAAGAAATGATTTTATCGCAAAAGATTTATTGCGCAGGAAAAAGATTGTATCGTAAGATGATGTACAAATGGACTTAACTGCAGTGCAGTCGACGTAGTGCGTGAATTTAAGCGAACTTAATCGACGCAGTTTAGGGACTTAATTGATTTTTCAACTGAGAAGTCTAACGATAGATTAGTTTCCGAACGACTTAGCCAATTTTCAGGGAACGTTGGGCTTGCGCTAATTGGCTTCTCAACCCTCTGTGTTTCAACACCCGCCGCAGAAAACTTTTAAGTCCGCAGTTGCATGAGTCATATTTCGAAATTTCATCGGCCCTGTAACGAGACACGGCTGTCGTGGCTATGCTGAAACCAATCTAGAAATGTGTGTGTGTGTGTGTGTATTCTAGATATATGGAAGTTGACAAGATATTCATCTTAAAACACACACACGTTTCTATATCATCTACATATATATGTGGAAGTTGACAAGATATTTATCTTAAAACACACACACACGTTTCTAGATTACACTTACAGACACATGTTTCTATGTCATCTACATATATATATGGAAGTTGACAAGATACTTATCTTAAAACACACATACACGTTTCTAGATTACACTTACACACACACACGTTTCTATGTCATCTACATATATATATGGAAGTTGACAAGATACCTATCTTAAAACACACATACACGTTTCTAGATTACACTTACACACACACATGTTTCTATGTCATCTACATATATATATGGAAGTTGACAAAATACTTATCTTAAAACACACACACACACACACGTTTCTATATTATCTACATATATATATGGAAGTTGACAAAATACTTATCTTAAAACACACACACACACACGTTTCTATGTTATCTACATATATATATGGAAGTTGACAAGATATTTATCTTAAAACACACACACGTTTCTATGTTATCTACATATATATATGGAAGTTGACAAGATATTTATGTTAACACACACACATTTATAGATTATATGTATGTATACACACATTTCTAAATTATGTATATATATATATATACACATTTATAGAATGTATAAATGTATATATGCACACACAGATTTATAGAATATATATATGTATATATGCACACACATTTCTATATCATCTACATACGAATACATATAGTATATATATGGAAGTTACAAGTTACTTATCGCAAGCGTATATTTAACAGCCGTTTAAAGGGTATAAGAAGACTTAAATACGGTCTCAGTGAATATTGAAGTTCATCAGTGCAATGGATAATAATTGGCTATGCTAATTTATAATAACGGATAATAATAATCGACTGATTCGATTTTTTGGTTTTCTATGTATACACACTGTTACATTATTGTACACGTTATGTATCGTTTAAATGTCTTGTAATTTTCATGCACGTGTATTTTCAAATTGGTTTCATGACTTGATCAGTATAGTCGTGATATAGTCGAGTCTCGTAACAATATTTAATCAGTTAGCCGTTCCTGACGAGTTTACTCGTCATGAGGAAATAGCACTATTTCGTGTTATGACGAGTGCTGCCAGTAATAAAACTAAAATATAAAACAGTCGTTCCGTTACAATTACGACAGTCATTTCGTTAATTCTATAGTACAACAGCCATACTCTGTGTTTGACGAGTATACTCGTCGTACGGGATCGTCAACTGGAAAAAGTCGTCTCCCCGTCGTTTATTTCAGTTATTAAAAACGATCATTCGCGATATTTCACATCCCACAACGTTCAACTTTATTTTCCAGAAACAATTTCGCTTAACCCGTTAACTGCGGAATTTTGTTTAAAAAATCCCTTACGAGGTACGCAGGTAAAATTAAACAACGACGAGTATATACGTCGACCGCAGGTTAAATGCTCTTACTATAAATTTTACGAAGAGAATAAAGCAAGACGAGGGAGCATCACATTTTCATTCGAAAAAAAATTAATAATCAAATAATCAAAATTAATAACCAAATAGTCAAACTTTTGTTTTTTATAAAATACATAATTTTACTGGAAGCATAAAAATAAAATACCAACAAATATCATTTATATTATTTTTATTAAAATTTTCACTTCTTTTAGTAAATGGTAATTATCTGTTTTACACGACGAGTATACACGTCCACCGTGACAAAGTAAAGTTTTGCATCGACGTGTGTACACGTCGAGTGCAGTTGACCGGTTAACGTATCCAGCTACGACCAGTCGTTTCTCGAGCGATATCGAAGAAATGACGCATAAAATTTGCTCGAATTTACGGCTATCCGCAACACTGTGTTTCGCTATCGTCGCTGTTGCCAATACCTCGCATTTGCTCATGGAGATCGCCTATCCGTCATGCAAACTATCCGCAAAATTTCATTTCACGTTCCGTTTCCCGTCTTCTGTTCCTCGCGTAACTTTTTCGCCGAGCAGTGGCTCGGTTCGATCGCTGGCGTGGCAGCCGAATCGATTCGTCATCGATGCGCCCGACAGGCAGACTCGTTTCGTGTTTCGTCCATTGTTTTTGCTCATCGCAGTCGAAAGTTGACGTCAATACTTGCGTCGTGAGGTCCTTCTTCGCGTGGATCACGAGCGTTTGCCTCGCCAATTCGATGGCAAACGCGGAAGTATCGCTGGCTACGTCGAAATGCTATCCGGTTTCGTAGGACGAATTTATACGACGACTTTCGTAGTCGCAGCGCACAGTCTTTTTACAAAACTAACGTGTAAATACGATTGAAAATTAAGGAAAATTAAAATTACAATACAGTTGCAAAGTACCGCAACGGTTAGCTACTTAGTTGCACATTTCCCACAAGTTGCATTTCCATTGTGAAATTGTTCGGACGAGTCTTGTCGCGTATGATCGGATTACGAATTTTCGTGCATCTACGGGAAATTAGTCAGCTTGAGTGGAAGAAAAATAAAAATGCAATTATGGATACGACTGTATTTATTGTTGTTTATTTGCTCGTTTTGTTTCGTTTTGGTCTACAAATATTCGAAACATGTTGAAATTTATGAATATATTTTAGTTAGCACTGAAAGTGCAATTGAAGCAGTGCATTGTAACTACTCTTTACGCATGACGAGTATACTCGTCGTGACACGAAATATTGCCATTTCTTTATGACGGGTATACTCGTCAGAAACAGCCAACCGATTAAAATGCAATATTATTTAACAGTCGTTTTTATATGGTTCCTGCCTTTCATTGGCTCAAACCTGCCCACTTTTTATCGACGTCTGCAAACTGGGTCGTTCGAGACCTCTAAAGTTTTTTTAGGTTTTCGTGTTTTTAAAAAAATCCCACAGAATTCTCGAATGCTGTTGCAAGCTTCTAGAATGTCATACAACAGTGTTTGTTGCTACCAGTGTTATCTAAATTTTTCTAACCAATAATTCATTTTTAGTATAACAATTTTTGTAAGGAAAGCGCATCTATAACAAAAATAGGGGAAAAATGAAAAATGAAATAAAATAATTGGTTGAAAACGAACCTGTTAATATTCTTTAATAGTCGTTCTCGATAAAATTTCTCGTTTACGTTATTGCGTTCGGATTGTACGAAAACCGATCTGCATTTTAACGAAACGCGTTGTTATCGTTTACGCTTTGTTTTCTGGAAACAATTAATGAAATAATTACTACAGCAAATTTCTGTCATATCGTTTGATTATCGATAATAAAGTATTTACATTTCTTTCCCTAATGACGCGTAATAATAAACATTTCACTAATGATGCCACCCATTCCGATCAATTCTTTTTTACATGTTTGCTTCGTTGGCGATTGAAAATAAAAGCAACAATTGTATTTTGATTCTATAATAACAACTTCAGAGCAATTGTACAATTAACTCTCGTATCCATTTTACAGTAATTAAAACCATGTGATTCGCTAAAAACATGTAAACGACGATACACGTGCGCAAATTTTTTCACTACATTCAACCGATTGATTTTCCATTTTCGACCGCCTTCTCTTTACTAAGTGGAAGGATTTTAAAAAAATTGCACATCGATATCGGTTTCTTATTATTCAAGCGCACAATGTAAAACGTTCTGTTTATAGCGTTCATTGCATTTTTGCTGTTTCACTTAACAGTAGTTTCACTTAACTGCATTAAGATACGGACGAACCTAACCTCAACCTGATTCCAACCTAACCTCAAACGAACATATTTTACAAATTCGCATAGAATTTTTCACGAGAATCTGTCCTATGTCGATTCTTTTATTCGTTACTGTCATTTCAAAATAATAATAATAATTTCTACTTGTTTTTCTACTGTTCCACTTAACAATAATTGTAGCGAATTCTCAACTAAGTGGCCATCAATCAGGTTGCGACTGATCGGTTGATGTCGCAAACCAGATTAACGTTCAACGTGGAGTACGTTTAGGTTATTTATTTGTACTCTTCATTACACTCAAAGAGAATCACTAGCACATTAAGGTATAGAACTAAGTTATGTTTACTTAATATGGTTTAGTGTAATACGGAGAGTTCTATGGTCTGATGAACGCTATTTTAAGACTCTGTTCACGCTACCTCAAAAAGCTTCGCATGGTTCTTATGTACTAACTTTCCTTCTTACGTCTATCTACTTGATACCAGACGTTTACTTTATACCTGACCCATCGGCCACTTAGGCTGTTTATTAGTCTCTTAATGAGATCCGGATCATAAGCTGTACAACTTGGCAGGTAGGAAATTTGGACTTTCCCAAAAGAGGCAGATGTGCTGTCCGAGTCATAAACAGGCGACCAATCCAAATCCCGAACAGTCCCACAAACATTTGGGAACGTTGGGTGGGAACAAATCCCAGCGAACATTTTCTATGGAAAACCGCGTGAATTGGCGTCTGTAGTTACCAACAGTCGGTAAACGAAAGACACGAATCGGCGTGTGTTAATTTCACGGATGAATTGACTTATCGGCAATGTTATTATTTTCTCGCAATTGCGCCCCATCAACACCATGTGCTCGTTGCAATAATGCCAGACGAAGGATATTAGGAAATTATATAGCAGTTACGCACTTTGAGGAAATCGATTTCATCCAGAGGATTTAATGGCGAAGTTCGAGTTTCACGATAACATGGTGTTTAGTCATTGATGCTTGTCACTGATTACATCTATTCATTAATTCATTTTATTTTCCACTCTCCCTCGTTTCGCCCTATTACCCTCGCGTATCTCATTCTTGTCACTTCTAATTACCACGCTGTTATTTATGCTTGCCAATACCTGGACACATAATCTTCATAATCTTTGTATTTAACGTTGTAACGAGGATACTTGTGTTTTCTTTTAATCAAAAAGAGCACATAATTGCACAGTGGGTACTGTGCAGTAGAAGATTAAGGAAAATTGAAAATAAACAGCTGCAAGTAGAACGTACACTGAAGATAAAGCTGAGTATTCTACACACTCGTCTCACAGCTTTAGGTGACACGTTATTCCGTGTATTTCTCGCCTTTCTTTTTCTTTTTTGCTTTCCGTTCTCCGACTTTTAGAGGAACGTGTGAGAATTGAAAAACAAAAATGTGGAATATCCGCGAGATTATATTTCGTGAATAAAATACAGCGCGTAAGATTTGATAAATTGAACAATAAAACGAGGTATATGAAAACACGCGTATCTTTATATTCGCAAATATCTCTGCCGGTATAAAATGGCGGTAAAAGAAAGCAAAAGTGAAGCTATCGGTTGGCGGGCAGTTTGAATTCTATAGAATTTATATATCTCTATATTTTTTCGTCGTCACCACGTATTATGTGCATTTTTGCACTCTCGAATTTCTCCACAAACGCGCGGAAATCCGAGATCTGACCGCTAGTCATAGTACGAAGTGGACGAGGAAAAAAACAACAGGAGAAAGAAGACGAAAGATAAAACAGGAACGAGAATCGAGAGTTTCGAACGGCAGAGCACTGTCGTGTGCATGGGAACCGCGAGCGACAAAAAACCAGTGCACAGTCGGCCGGGTTCGCGTGGCCGCGAGTGCCATCATGCGATCAGATCGTTTCGGGTCACCGATTTATCGATTAGTCTTGTCGATTTACTTGCTTCGTTTTTTCCGCCCGAATGAATGACTTCTTTATCTCTGGCAATAGTTGAAGTGGTGAAGTCGTGGTACGAGCGCAGCGTCTGGACCACTTTATTATGTAGCGACCGAGCCAGGGCGATCTAGTCGCACCACTTCTCCCCCTGAATTTCCCCCAATTCTTACGCAAAACACGCTTTCAGAAGCAGGTAGATTTTCTACCTTTTTTCTTTAGAAATGAAAAACACCAGGAATTTTGTCCGAGATTTTGTACAAAATCTCGAACGAGTTGATTGTATGCGTTTTCGATGTTTTAGGTTGACGGTAAAACAGTAGCAAAAAAGGTGCACGTAAAATTATTGTTTTCGTAAAATTCAAGGTATCTTTTATACCTCGATTTATAAATTCGCTTAACATCAGTGTTATCTTCCTTTCTAATATTAAATTCTTGAGTTTTGTTTTCACATTTTTGATCGTTTTGATCATTTTTATTCGCCATAGCATATATACCTGTATATTTTTATAATTTTGGGGATGGGAATTGTACTAAAATCGTTTACCACGTAAGAAATTGCTGCGCCATAAGCATAGTTTCTCTATTTAAAGAATCAAACGCACGTACGGCACATCTCGCGGGCAAAAAGAGAAGTCGAGTACCTCGAAGCTTACGATTAGCATACGGTCACCCGACGGTTATTCAAACTCATTTCTCTCGAAAACAAAGCCTCAAAAGAAAAAATGTTACTCTTCTTTTCCGACTTATTTTTTCACGTACAATCACCACTCCAACCCTTGTATATGTGTCTATGTATGTATACGCTGCGCACGTATATCGTCACACGTGCTTCTTCTCCCTCCTATGCACGTAATTTTTTTAATAACTTACTTCACTTTTCTCTAACTTTTTTTACTACAAGAACACAGTAATAACACACGTAGCATGTAGAATAAAGCTGCCAGTCAACAACAGGTTGTTATGTACACGTACGTCTACACAAATAGTTCAGTTTTCGAAGATTGAAATATGATACGCAGATTTTCGTCTACGCGACGCGTCTGTGTGCCTAATCTGCTGTGCTGTTCGAGGCTGCACTGTATGTGTGCACGCATATACATAAGACTCGAGGATGTATCAACTGGTTCGACGTAACTTAAAATCGAAAAACAGATAAGAATGATAAAAAGCGCGTCATACAAGAGTTATTAACATTCCCATGTCGAAATATGTATCTAGTTATGGTAATTGCTACTAATTATAGCGAGCAAAGCTACAAGTTCTTGGAATTTATCTTATCGTGGTGAAATGACTCACGGGATATCATAGAAATATTTTGATATATCAAGTCAACCAGATATCCAACGCCAATTCGAAATACGTAGCGATCGCTATTTCGCGTGGCGCCACACACAACGCGGAAATACATCCACGTTAAAAGTAGCCATTTTCCATTACGATCGCTGACCATGCGAATAAGAAACCGCGCCATTTCGAAGGTCATTGTGGGTCTACAACGAAATCGGTGAATTTATGGAATTTATGAAAAATTTCGAAATTGTCAAGATGTGCGTAGTTTTGAAGAATAAAAAAAATTGGTACGAGAAATATTTGAGGTTACGTAGCCATTATGGTTCCGTCTCTTTAGCCATCTTCATAGAAATACATATTTAAATATATATTTGTCTATAAATAGTTTATTTATTTGTACGCGTATATGTTCATACGTAGTTCAGTTTTTTCAAGAGTCAAAATTGCACATTAATTATTGGATTGGCAACTAAGTGATTGCGGATTTTGTCAATACCACCTAATGACAAAATCCGCAACCACTTAATTGCCAACCCAATACATTGGATATTGTGGGACACAGAAACAACGTATAACATATGTTCTTCCTTTTTTCTTTTTCTCCGCGCGTTTCGTTGCTCGCAGTTTGCGAACGAATATCACACGTTGGGATCTCGCACGGCGAAATGGAACCGCAAACGGTGAAATATTTTCTAATCGTCTGCTGCTGGTTCGTTCACTGCGATCGCGATAACTGCGAACTTCGCAGCTCCAAGTTTAATTGCCATTTGCCTACGTGTAAAATTTGTTTCGTTTTTCCGGCAAAATTTGCTTCGTTTCAACGAATAGTGCAGCGTTTGTCACGTGTCTAGGGCCGTTTGAAACAAAATGATGGACAACGTAGTTGTCATCGTTAACATAAATAGATAAAAAAATAGATAAATAAATAAATAAAAGCAATAAATAATTCCACTGTCTTCGACTTAAATTTCATCGCAAATTAGTTAAATTTGCGAAGTCGATTAAAATTAGCAAATTCAATGGAAAAGTATAGACCAATAAGAATACTCGTTGCAAAAGCTTTGTCAAACGCAAGATGATCTGCACCAGCTGCCGCGACGAATGTCTTAAAAGTCGATTTTAACGCCAGCGATGAAACAGACTGTTCAATTTCGAAACTGAAGAGACAGCTGCTCCAGTAGAATCGGCTACGTTATTCGATAAACTCGATGAATTCGAATTTGATTGATTGACATTTGCAATTAATTTATATGTATATTTATATTATAAAAAATTAATTAATTGAGTAAATTAATTATTAATTGAAACATGTTATGCAAACTTAAATAGAGAAATTTCGAAAAAAATTTCAGACAGAAAAGAAATGCTGTGGGCAAGTGGTTTGCTATGGTCCACAGATTCTGAGCAGCGGTAATGTTACATGATGGCAGCAGCAATTTTATTAAAAATGTAATTTAATTATAAATACAATTTCAAGAACTTTGAAAATGAAACTATGCCAATTTTTAGTATAAAAATTCTCTTTTTTTTTTTTTTTTTTTAATCATTTGTCCCATTGACATAAACGCAGAATTACGCAAGAGAAGGATAAGATGATATTTAGCAAATGTCATGAAACACGGAATGGACTTGAAATGGATTACGTACATTTTTCTTGCTTTACGAGGCAAGGGCGCAAAATTGTAGGATATTATGGTCGATCGTACACGTCGAAACGATGTATCACATTTTGCGAAGGTATCTCACGATCGAAATTTCCTGAATTTCGTTCTTCGTTTCGAAAGCACGCGAGTTTGCATAGAAAAAGACGTCACATTACGGTTGGCAACTAAATGATTGCGGGCTTCGTCATTAGGTGGTGTTGAGAAAGTCCGCAATCACTTAGTTGCCAACAAAATGGATGGACGAAAAAAAATTGGAAAAAACATATTTGAAATATCGTTGATAATCTGCGATAACAAAGCATCAAACAAACTACGAAAGTTATGCAATTTGTCCATAAATCAACAGTTAAGTGTGTAGCTAAATCGCGTGACAAAAAGCGAACGACGACGAGTATACTCGTCAAGCACGGAGTACGCGTGGCTGTTATAACACAGAATTAAGTTTCAACGGAACGATTGTTCCATTTCTCAATTTTATTACTAAATTGCAATTTAAACAGCAAATTGTAGCTACTTTTTACGCACGACGAGTATATTCGTCAAGCAGAGAGTATGCGTGGTTGTTATAACACAGAATTAAGTTTCAACGAAACGACTGTTTCATTTCTCAATTTCATTACTAAATTGCAAATTAAACTGCAAATTGTAGATTTTTTTGATGCATTACGAGTATATTTGTTACGACACGAAATGTTGCCATTTTTTCATGACGAGAGTCCTGTTCTACGTATTTACGCTAACAACTGTGTATTATTGTTGGAAGGAACGAGCTATTACTTTGAACATTGCGACTGTTTCCTGTAAAATAAACAGCTGTGTTTCTCTTAGCTCGTTTGTTTTTCTCTCTATGCAAAATATGCAAATAATCTCTCGAAAATATGCAAAACACTTTGTGAATGTGCTCGCGCAGACATCCATCTTCTCTTTTAAGGTTACAGGTTTGTCGTCGTTGATACACCGTGTTTTCTAGTTCGGCAACGTCGAACCTTTTCTCAGCCAATCATTCTTCCATCTTTTTTCCCCCTTCCATTGTCTTACGCTCTCCTTTTAACAACCGTCCGCTAACAACTTTCTTGCTCTTCCAAATCGTTCGTATTTTACGCGACGCGATACGATCAGCGAACGAGCAAGAAGCGCGTAAAATTGAACGGACCAACGTCGGTCTGAAAAACCGACTCGCGAACGATATCGTCGTTTTTGCTCGATTTTATCGTTCAGCGAAAGTATCGCTGTCCCGCGCGTATCTTTCCGATCGATTTGCTGTGATCCATCGTCGCGCGGTCACGTGGCAAAAAGGACACGCGAGTTACGTGGCGACGCTCGTTTGCATCAGCCGCAAGCGTTCGAAGATCGTAAATCATCGTTTTTGTGAAAATCGATGCGAAAATAATAGAAGAAAACGGGGAAAGGCAGAAGTTTTCCCGCTTTTTCAAACTTGTAATCCTTGTATTGGGTTGGCAACTAAGTGATTGCGGATTTTGACATTAGATGGCATTGAGAAAATCCGCAGTCACTTAGTTGCCAAGCCAATATTTTACTGTATTTTAGCAACTGGTTGAAACTGTGCGAATTTGTATCATCTCTTCTTTGCACGAACAACGTATGAAGGAAAAAGCGAAAGATGGAAGCAAAGATACGGTCGATTTTCAACTCTGCGATTTTTCTATTGTATAGATACAGTGATACATGTACAGGGCGTTTCATCTAACTTGATCTGCTTGATAGATTCGTTCGTTTATCGTCGTGAAACGAGTATTGAAATTAATGGCAAACGTTTCTTGGTTTTCTCATTGCAGGTCACTTAAATGCTTATCGTTGAATTTCTTTCTTTTTTCCTTTTTACCAGCTGTAAGATTACTGTTGTAATGAAAACATGTAGTCGCGTTTAAAAATACTCGGATGATGTTGAAATGTCGACAAATATAGGAAAATATGTCAGTATGTTTCATAATAATGGAATTTCAGTTTGGGAATTTCGTCAACTAACGAACAATGTATATCTTTGCAGAAGGTAAATCATCCAGCAATGACGACTTAACTCGTCTTTACCGACGAGTTAACTCGCCTTTTCAATGTACCTAACCTTGACGATATATCTTCTTGCCTAACACATTTGCCCCTCTAACCGAATATTCTCTTGGTCTGATGCTTTCTCCTATCGTAAAAACTAAGCGAGATGTTTAAAATAGTGAAATTAGGCGAAATACGAAATATCTATACGAACGTATACGAACATACTAAAATAGACACGATGTACTGTTGTTTTTTTGCGGAAAGAAAGACGTACAAATCTGTGGTTAAACATACACTACATATAGCTGGCTATTAAATGCAAAATTAATTAATAAAATTAATACTCGATATCTAATACTGTCTGTTATTTTTCTGTTATAATTTCTCTGAAAACTGTACGATTTTAATTTCCAAATTCCGTGTTTTCAGTAAATGCACAATATATAGTGGCAACTAAGTGATTGCGGATTTTGTCATTAGGTGGTATCGACAAAATCCGCAATCACTTAGTTGCCAATAACAATATACATAACAATAGGAGAAAATTGTCGAGTTATTATTTATGGTTGCCTGGACGGTCAAGAATAAGCGCCGAAGACCAGCGAATTTCTAGGTTAGAAAAAGTTTCTCACATAAGGTTTATGTTTGGGAGTTTTTTCAGCCCAACTCTCCTTCAGGCCCTGCCAGTGTTTTGTGTACAATTTCTGTGAAGGACATTTGGTCGAGGCACGAGCATGTGAGGTTTATAAGTGAGCGTTAGTCGTGTTGTCAGGCTGTTGAAGATAAGTCGCAGAAACAGATATACAAGTTTGGAGAAACAGTAGAGTTAGTTTTATTTTACCGGGAGAGGAGAAAGTGAATTGGCGAAGTAGCGGCAATGTTAAAAAAGAAACGTTTGGCGGAAGATTGGAAAGAAAACAGTGTTAATTGTTTAAGAAAAATTGTATTTTCAATATTCCAAAACGTTTACACAATTTCGTCGAACGTATGGGACAGCCACCTAACCACACGTTAAACTTACGTGAGTAATCATAATTAATTTCAGTTTTATTTGGATAATTTAATTGCTGTTTAATTCTCTGTGTATAATTAGCATTGATATTTGGAACATTCTGCGATATCAAAATTCGAACTTTCTCGGTGTTCCCTTTTTTTTTTTAATATATTTTTAAAATATTTTTCTTAATATTTGAACGACAATACAGATAACAAACAATAACTCGAAAGTATTTTTTACGTTATCTACGTGGGCTATTGTAACATAACGTAATACATTTTTCTTGGTATTTTGCTATATTTACTGAAAATACAGAGCTTGGGAATTACAATTGTACGAATGTGTTGTCGCTGACTATACGTGTAGCTATATAGAAAGCACGAAGGAGCGGCAAAAGTTTTTATGTTTGGCAGGGAAACCTATAATAGTCGAAGCGTTATACGCGTTGCCAACGGAAGAGAATAATAGCGTGGTAATCGCGAATCGTTTGGACATGCAAGGTCGGTCTGTAATAGCTGAAACACTTTTCTTATCAACTCGCCTAATGTCTTTCCGACAACGATAGCTTTTGCATGGAAATTAAATTCTAGCGGTGCAAGCGTGCGTTTCTAAAAATTATATATATATATATATGTATGTCTACACTGTGTTTGGTTTACCTCGAACCAGGACACAGTATTTCAGACAAAACTTGTATCGTGAGGACAGCTGCTCAAATATTTCGAAATGCACGAATAATTCGAAACAATGCTTCGGACAAAAATTATATCGAAGAGGAGAATCGCTCAAATATTTCGTATAGTTTGAATGATAGGAGAAAAGATGTCAGATTAAAGTTGTGTAGTATTGAGGGGGACAAATGCTCAAATATTTCGAAAAGTACTAATAATTCGAAACAATGTTTCAGATAAAAATTATATCGAGGAGAATTGCAGTTTTCTAATGTTTCCAAAATAGTCATTCAGTATCGAGCATTAATTTTAATTAACTAATTTGTATTGCTCTCTAAAATTCGAACGTTTTCATGACGATATAATTAAGCGGATGGTGCGAAAAGCACGAGTTTCGTAGTGTTTTGAAAACGTCCCAATGTCAGCTACAAGAACACGTAAGAAAACACGAAGGTCTTCAAGGTATACAAATTCCGATGTCATCTTCGCACGAAGTTTGAAGATCAAACACACAAAAATATAGCGTGTTTTTTTATAGCAAATTTTGTCTGAAACATTTTTCCTATCGTTTGTATTTTTCGAGATATTTACACGATTCGAGATAAACCGGACACGCTGTATATACAACTATACCTCAACTCTGTATAGTTTCACATTGGATTCTCCTGTTTCGTAAGATTTCTCCTTTTTTTCCTCCCACTTTACGTAATTGTTACAATATGGATGCACTTGAGCAGCTAGAGAATTCCAATTTTATGAGTCATCGAAATGTTTGTTTATAGTTTCAGACGCAATAATTACAATGGTGGTCTGTGTGTCTCGAATTACCGTTGATTCGTCATTAAAGTATCACGATACTAAAATAAAATTGTACATAGAGTAGGTCGCAAACTCAAACGCTCAAACTGTCAGTTTTATATCGACGGGCAAAAGGAAGAAAGAAAAACATCGTTATAGAGTGTTTGTCAATGGGACGCTTTGTCACTCAGTTATAAATAAACGAAATAAACAACGACGCATTTTCCATCGCAGAACTCAGAAGTCGCAGAACAATTTGATGATTATAAAATATAACAATATAACAAACACGATTGCCCGCTTCAGTTCCTCGTTTCGAAACGTTTTGCCCTCGCGCCCGGACACAAACTTTGCGTCGATTTATTGGCAAACTCCATGTAACATTTTGTTCTTTTTTCTTTTTTTTTTTTGTAAATCAAATTCTCTCAGTTTGGTCGTTTAACCAGTTGACTGCAAAATTTCGTTTTAGAAATCTGTGGTAGGGTTAGGTCGTAGAGCGCGTAAATAAGTACGAGCGACGACGAGTATACTCGTCAAACGCACCTTAATCCAATTTAACTGGTTTAGTTTCGGACACTCTGTACGTGGAACTTTTCATGGAAGACTTGCCTGGAATAAATTGCTTTTTTTTGTGATGTAAAATGAATTGATAAACATTCTCAGTCTCGTTGTTATGCGGTGACCTTGAGAAATTCGAGTCCATTTGAGCCATTGTATATAGTATAGTAATATATATATATATAGCGATGTAGCGAATATATTGAAACATTGGCGTCTTCTATTTATATTTTTCTGACAAATTCACCATTTATACAACGTGTAAATTATGGTCAGTTGGAAAAGGTACACATTTTGTGTCCTCCACAGTGTTGTGACTCGGATAGCAACGATAAAACGTACCATTTTTTGCTCTTGTTGTACAGATGGACAACTTGATTATACTTTGATAGGCGGACCATGTTGTTGCATCTCATGGGATCACAGCAAAATGCATACTTTTGGTAGAATAATTTGATAGAAAATTTTTCCCCCGTTCATCTGAAACGGTACAATTTGTTATTGGTCTGTGTTTATCTATAATTCTGCTTGTATTTATTTTGCACTCAACTCTGCTCATGGAAACTCAAAGAAAATCGTGGAGAAGCATATCACAGATAACGTGCACGTGTACAGTTATACATATAAAAATGTCAAATAATTTGTACAAATTTTAAGAACCTTGTTTAACCTTATCAGTATGTATACTTTTCGTCGTGAACAATACGTTTGTTGGCCTCAAGTAATTCTTTGTTCAAACTCCAGAAAAATGGTAACTTCAATATGGCAACATAACCTGATATTATATGTTATTTGATGTATTTAATTTGATATATGCAATCTGATACATATATTTTATTACAATATACCTCGGATTATATCAAATTATATTACTTGTGGTAGTATAGATTTACAGCACTCACGACAACAAGTTGTTCACACCTTTTGTAACACATTTCATTAAATTCATCGCTTTTCTCTCTACATTCAATTTCCATGCGAAAGCTGAATGAATTTCCGCTTCATACGGAAATGGGGTTTATTCTGTGCGATCGGAACGAGACAATGTAAATCGTTACAAGCTGCACGCAATGACGTGCAATTTCTGATAACAATCTTGTTAGCACATTTCTAATATCTTTTTATGCTTTCGCGGTGGTCATTCGTCGCCGTGTTCAGCACCAACTTTGTTGTACTGTCTCAAACAATGCGGTTTCGATTATACGCGCGTTCCTCTTTTCACTAATTTTATTTTCTTCCCTCTTTCTGTTTTCCTTTTCCACGTTTATTTCGTATCGATTCATTCAGCATATCTTTGCAATCTTCTTTATCACGGCGAAGTCGCGTTCCTGTGAAATTACATAATTCCAGGCGAATTGCGCTTGCATACAAGAAGCAATGGCATGCTCAAACACGTTCGAACGCGTTCTAACGCGTTCAATCACATTCAAACGCGTTCAAACACATTCAAACGCGTTCAAACACATTCAAACGCGTTCAAACACATTCAAACGCGTTCAAACACGTTCAAACACACGACGAAACGTTGTGGAACTTGAAAAATATCAAACGACGACCAGTACTCTTCGACGAGCTACGCAGTTGCGTCGTTTTGCTGTAATCGTACGCGAAGGCAAACGAAATCGGATGTTCTTCTTCTTCGAACATTTCTGGCAACTGTTCGAAATCGATGCCGCTGCTCGATGAATACGACGATGATTTCGGGGAGACAGTTCGCGCGATATCGTCTTGCAGCGAAGAATACAAAAATATAGCGAATGCGACAAGCGTAGGTTTTGAAACAGATTCTCGAAAAGAACGTGGTTTCCATAGTACGCGAATGTTTCTTCGTTGAAAAATTCCATCTTTTTTTCACGTTTATCTCGAATCAATTTACGTGTATGTATATAAGTAACAGTGTAGAGGTGCTGTATATGTGTTGTATATGTATATACATATACATACAATCCATATACAGGGTGACCTAAGAATCAGTCTTCGTGATTGTGTCAGCTACTTCTGTTAATGTAGCGAGAAGGATGTCCAGCGAAAATTAATCAGCTTCCCATCGACCATAAATCGCGACACGTAATCGTAGCGAGAATTTCGAAAAAAGCTTTGCTTCGATGAAAAGTCAAGGTCACCTCTGTTTCTTTAAATTGAACGATACACGTCCTCGTGCATCGTTCGATGGATTTCTAAATTTTTTTTTTTTGGAAAATTTATGCATTGAGTTCTGATTGAGAATTATAAGTAAATTATTGTGGTGTGGTACTATATCGTGTATAGTAGGTGATTATCGTCTGTTTGATTCTAGCTGAATCTAAAGTTTAAATTTAAAGGGCGATTTCTAAATTGTCGACAAAAAAAAAACGTTTCGGGTGGAAAAATGATTACTTGGGTCGAAAACATATCGCGACTTTAACGTCGCAAACTTGTCGTCTGAAAGGCAGTAAAAGACGACGACCACTTTTTCTTTGCTCCCGTGCTCTTTTCTCGCGAAGCGAGACTCCCTCTTAAAAAATAACAAATATATGTGTCATAAATAATGCACGGTGGAAATACGAACGTGTGTACGTACGTGACCGTGTACTTTAGTTTTTGCAAGTGAAGGGAGGGGGAAGAGGCTGCGCGACTACTCGTCCGAGAAAGCACCGTAAATGTAAAAAAACACGTACCATCAATTCACACATCGAAACCACATAAAACGATGGAATGTGTTGGTACAAGGTCACCGAGCTTGGCTCATACGTTCGCACAAGTCGTATCAAATTTTCTATCTGAATATTTGATACGACCGTCGTGTACTTCTGCAGCAAACTCCACTTGGAGACGCCATATTTTCCCATTCAGAAATTTCCGGTTGCTCGTCGAATTTCCATTCTGTCGTCGCAAGCTCGTTATACCGCGCGACACAAGAATCGCTCAGTCGTTTCTCGTTAATTTGATGCAAATTCACTTCGCGTTTACGTCGACGAAAGAGTTGCGCTCGGTGTAATTAAGCGTTGCTTGCCGCGGTTTCTGCGACTGTTGGCCTCCAAATAGCGGCACCGCGCGCTTGCAAACTCGGCTTAAGAGGAAAAACGGCCGCGCTCGCCGCTTGCCGAGGGTGAAACAGTGACGTAACGTCGATCTGGTGCAATGCGGAAGGCGGCTTTGCGCGGGCGGGGAAGTCTTCCTTCGCGTAAAATACGACCACGTTCGAGCGACCATCGAATCTGATGATTTGCTCTGATGAGAAGATCGATCTGTCGGATGATACAATCGTTGCTCGAGTATGCTATAATGCAATTGCATTCGATGTGTATGTAGTGACGATCGCGCTTAGTCACTTAGCTGTCGCGACCTCTTTGAAAACCGTGTACCTAAAATGGTACACGTCGCAGAAAGTAAGCGACGTGTACCGAAAATGGTACACGTCGCAGAATGTAAGCGACGGCGAGTATACTCGTCAAACACAGAGTGTGTATGTAACGAGCTGTTGTAATGTAGAGTTAAATTGCAATGAAACGACTGTTTTAGTTTTTTATTGACGCCTGACGAGTATACTAACCTGAAACTAAGCCTCGGACGAACAAATTCTATCGCATATTTTTTTCTTACTTTGTCATAACCAGTCACCTCCCACCTGTTTGACGCGTTATTCCGCCACACCCTCTATATGTTGAGTTGTAACAATAAATTCCTCCTATTGACAGTACACGCGTGGCCACGTTACAAATCTGACAGACGATTTAATTGCCGCGTGAAAATTCGATGACCCAGTTTTCCACTCAATTCACGTGTTCTTGACTCTACGACGTTGCTATTGGGGCTCGCAAGTGTCTCTGTATCTCAAATATATAATAATATAGACGTATACAAATATAGCATTGGTTTCTATCAGTTGGCAAGTCGAATGCGTTCAACAAATACAGAACTGCGTTCGCTGAAAACTCTGTCTCGAGGCACTGCAGTTTTAATTGGAAAGACGCCTGAAAGTTCACCATTCGTCCTGCTTATCGATCGACCATCGATCTCAGCTACCGACCAAGTCGAAGAACGTTGATGGACACCGTTGGACTTATTAGCAGATGGTAGATGTAACGAGGGAAGATGTAATCCCTCATTAATTCGATTTTCTGGTATAATTTCAGAGCGAGCTTTCTAACTCTTCTCGCTACGCTCAGAATTTCTGGCACCATAATGCCACAGTGGATACCCTTCCAAAGCCCCATTTTGGTGCCTAAATATCTGAAGACCTCATCTGGGTCAATTTCTGGCGTTTGGACTTCATTGAGCCTTGCTGTAGGATCCTTAACGAACCAGGTGTCCTTTTTGATGACCACCTGGAACCTTTGGCTTTTCTCCCCTGAGATGTCATACCTAGGCCCCTCAGGTATTCATGGAGCGTATCCATAACTTGACGTTGTGCCTTCCTCTCATCTTCACCAAGTAGGACGACGTCATCAGTGAAAGCTAGGATCCGGACTTTTCTATTACGTCTAACCACTGGTTTACTCTTCCATTACATCCAGCAACGGCTCTGAAGCTAAATTGAACAGCAGCGGTGACAATGGGTCACCCTGCTCGACTCCCCTAAGGATCTCCATCTCCACCCCTATATTATATTCAGTTTTAATTTTGGTTTTGCATATTGCAATGTTAGTTTCTTTGTACATTTCGTGCATCACTTTGATTATAGAGCTGTGCACAGGCTTCCTCGCCAGGTAAGGTTTTATCCACCAATGGGGTACTCTGTCAAACGCAAATGTACCTCGCAACGTGGAAATCTTCTTTTGGACGTGCAGGTTTGTCAGGTGTGTGAAGTTGCACGTTTGAAGTTTCACGTTAGACGAGTTTGGCGATTCGCCCTGACAGTGTCAGATTGTCGTTGATTCGCGGCTGAGAATCATTGCGAATCGACGTGCCCATCAGGCATTAGACCGCTAAATTTTGATGGTACTTGCCTTATCATTCGATCAAGACATAACGAGCACAGTTTGCGGGCTCTCGCCCCGAAGCAGCTGCGTCGTTATTATGCAAATGACTTTGATACGCCTACCGTTCACCTATCACTATCGTAATATGCCTAATCTGCCACTGCCGGAGGATGTGTGCAAAAAGTCATTGAAATGCTCCGCGCGTGGATACGTAGCTGTACGCGCTTTCAGCCAATGAGATGCCACGCGACGTGATACGTTTCCTTTTTCTTCTTTTTTTTTCTTTTTTTGTATCCTACATCGTAAAATTGTAGATCCGCAGATGACATGTTCGAGAGGAAATCGTCCGGCGTTTATTCCTCGTACGTATGTACAGCGCCGTATAATCGAAACACTCCATTTCCTCCTTCCTCGTTCGAGCTACTTGCTCCATTTTCTTTCTGGTTAGTGAAAATCGATTGCTCGTTCAGATTAGCCTCGTCTCTATTCCATTTCTCCCTCTTTTTCTTCTCCGTGGAAGCCTCGATGGACAGTTTAATCGTTCAGCAGATTCGTTTCAATCTTCTGTTACTTTTATCGACTTGTATCGTTAGCGAGGTATAGCGACACTTAAGGAGCGCCAGGTGATTTCTTGCGAAACAACAAGAAGACGCTGTGGAACGAAATTGTTTGGTCCAAGATATTTAGAAGGAAGTCGAGGAGATGCAGTTGCTAGTTCTGAGTTGCTGATTGCTCGTCAAATATATAAATACAAATATAAATAAAATACCTCGCCTGCCATCCATGTTTGCTGTTTGCTATTTTCTCTCGTCAGCTGTTTACGAATTTATTTCCACCTGGCAAATTCTGTTTAATATTTACTGTATCGTATTCGATGCTTTATTCAAGCAAGCTTTTAGCATCGTATTTTTAATCCATTCAACTTTTCGAAAAGGAAGAAGAGATGATATAAATTGATACATAAATTTATGCACGCCAATGGATAAATCACAGTAAATTAGACGAAAATTGCGTGGAAACTGATTGTTCTGAAACCATTGGCAAGAATAATTATTATTGTAAGAGGGAAATGACGAACAGTCGCATCTGAGCATTCGCAGAATTCTTCGCGCTCTGTATGCAGATACCTACATAATCGACAGTGACGGCATAATGATTCAGAGTTATTAAAATGTTCAGAGATGTTTTGCAACCATTTGCTAAATCCGAATAATCAATAATAACAATAATTATAACAATGAGAATAATTAATTGCAATAGTAACGATCGTCGTTGATAAATAAATCGTGCGCTCGATATATTATACGAAACATTGCCATCTCTTCGTAACGAGTGTACTCGTCGTAACACAAAATATTCTTCATGACGTGTCTAATCGCCAAAAACAGCTAACTGCCTCTAAGGAGGATGAAGCTGACCTGACCATCGTTCGACGTTGGTCGCAAGCGGGAAAGGACCCTAACTATTGGCCGACACTTTTCAAGCGAAACGCTGGTCGTTTGTTTACGTCAGAAACGAATTCGTCAGCCAACGAAACACGCAGCCAGCACGGAAAGTGCTCTATCTCGTTTAAATCCCGCCGCGTGCATGTGTTTACAGCTAGTACCTGGACCCGTTGCAGGGACTACAATAGTCCTCTATCGATTTCTCTTCTGCAACCACGAGCTGCACTCATTTCAGATTCGTCCTTTTACATTTCCCTCTCTGTCGCTTGGTATCGCTGTTTCCGCTGCCTGGTCGCTTTGTCATTGTTGTCGATGCCTGCGTGGCAGAGTATCCGCACCAGCTTCCCTCTTTTCTCGTCTATCGTTGATTTGGGGCCACACATTTTCTATTCTGTCGTCAGACGTGTCAGCATCTTGGGTCGCCAGCAACGCCAGAAAAGTAACTGCAGTCTGGATAAATAATTTCTTACTGTATGGGTTTCTACTTGACTCTACTTCTACTTGAGTTTCTACTCTACTCTACTGATACTCTAGCAGCGCACAGCTTTTCACAGTTTCTGTCTCGTTCAGAGGAACTTGTTGAAAGGGCTGAGAGATTCTTACGACTGCGATATTTGCCATAGCGGCGCACGTATCAGTGGAACAACGTCTTGCGAAGATTCATCAGCTCGTCCTAAATCGACGATCGCTGGTTTACTTGAAAAGCACACTCGACGTGTGTACAAAGAACCTGCTAACGAGAAATTAAACAACCTATGAACCATGTCGGGAATCGATGGGATTTCTAATAATAAGGGAAGGTCTTGGTACACGGTGCACGGTTCTTTGAAGGACACTTCTCCTCCTTTGAAGCGCCACGTATACTAATGGAGTTGAAACACGAGATTATAGGCGCACCACCTTCCTTTGCGGGCCACGTACAGACGTATGCCGGGTGTTAAATACAGAGGCCCAGGTATATTCTCTGAAGATTGATACAGAGACCTGTTTATAGAAACTTTCAATCCTTTCTTCTTTCTTTTCTTTTCTTTTCTTTTCTTTGTCCCCTGTTTTCTTCTCTTTTTACTGTAATTAGTTGGGATCGGTTCTCTTCTTCCCTTTTCTTCTTGGTGCACATAGATGGCTGCGCTTGAACCGCGTAGGTTGATAAATAAGACTGTTTTGAATAGACGTGGTCGATCTGATACAATTTAAACAGACTGGGTTCTATGTTGAATATGTAGTTATAATATGGGGCTACTCTGTTTCGATTAGTATAATTTGTATAATTTGGCAGATGAACAATGGAACCTGCAATATTCGGATTGTCGTAGCAAGAACATTTGATCGCTCGGATAGGAACATTTTCGATGTGATAATTGTTTTACATTTTAATGGAAATAATATCGTAAGCAACGAGTGACATAATGTTGGTAACTCGATGTAATATTGAACATAATATTTTGTGCAATTTATTGGTCGTACAAAATTTGTATTCTCAAGGGACATTGTCACTGTTGTGAGGCAAATTGTTTAAATTATGGTGTACAAGTTAATATCTTTAATTAGTTTTAAGTAGTTTTAAGTACTAGAAATTCTCCTTGGTTACCAGTAACCGTTATCAATGAGGTAAGCTTTATCTTGGTTACGAATAATCATTATTGATGATGGAAATTTAATTTTACTTCACCAGTGATAATTATCAATGGACTGAATATTATTTGAATTACGAATAACCATTATCAATGACGGAAGTTTCATTTTTGCTATCAGCAATCAATACAAACGACCGAATTTTATTTTGGTTGGGAATAATCATTATTGATGATGGAAATTTAATTTTGCTTCCTAGTGATAATTTTCGATGAACTGAATATTATTTGAATTACGAATAACCATTATCAATGACGGAAGTTTCATTTTTTCTATCAGCAGTCAATACCAATGTCCGAATTTTATTTTGCTTGGGAATAATCATTATTGGTAATGGAAATTTAATTTTGCTTCCTAGTGATAATTTTCGATGAACTGAATATTATTTGAATTACGAATAACCATTATCAATGACGGAAGTTTCATTTTTGCTATCAGCAATCAATACAAACGACCGAATTTTATTTTGGTTGGGAATAATCATTATTGATGATGGAAATTTAATTTTGNCTTCCTAGTGATAATTTTCGATGAACTGAATATTATTTGAATTACGAAGAACCATTATCAATGACGGAAGTTTCATTTTTGCTATCAGCAATCAATACAAATGACCGAATTTTATTTTGGTTGGGAATAATCATTATTGATGATGGAAATTTAATTTTGATTTCCAGTGATGATTATCAATGGACTGAATATCATTTGAATTACGAATAATCATTATCAATGACGGAAGTTTCATTTTTGCTATCAGCAATCAATACAAATGACCGAATTTTATTTTGGTTGGGAATAATCATTATTGATGACGGAAATTTAATCTTGCTTCCCAGTGATAATTTTCGATGAACTGAATATTATTTGAATTACGAATAACCATTATCAATGACGGAAATTGAATTTTTGCTATCAGCAATCAATACAAATTATCGAATTTTATTTTGGTTAGCAGTAACCAATACAAATGACTCAATTTTATTTTGGTTACGAATAATCACTATTAATGACGGAAATTTAATTTTTCCTATCAGCAATCAATACAAATGACCGAATTTTATTTCGGTTAGCAGTAATCAATATAAATGATCGAATTCTGTTTTGGTTACGAATAATCATTATTTATGATGAAAATTTAATTTTGCTGCCCAGTGATAATTATCAATGGACTGAATTTTATTTTGCTTAGCAGCATTCAATACAAGTGACCGAATTTTATTTTGGTTACGAATAATCATTTTCGATGACGGAAATTTAATTTTTCCTATCAGCAATCAATACAAGTGACCGAGTTTTATTTTGGTTGGGGATGATCATTATTGATGATGGAAATTTAATTTTGCTTTCCAGTGATAATTATCAATGGACTGAATATTATCCAAATTACGAATAACCATTATTGATAAGGGAATTTTAATTTTTGTTATCAGCAATCAGTACAAATGACCGAACTTTATTTTCGTTAGCAGCAATCAATATAAATGATCAAATTCTGTTTTGGTTATGAATAATCATTATTGATAATGGAAATTTAATTTTGCATCCCAGTGATAATTATCAATGAACTGAATATTATCTGAATTACGAATAACCATTATCAATGACGAAAATTTAATTGTGCTTCCCAGTGACAATTATCAATGGTCTGAATATTATTTGAATTACGAATAACCATTGTCAATGACGGAAATTTCATTTTTGTTATCAGCAATCAATACAAATATCAGAATTTTGTTTTAGCTATTTTATCTTATTTATGTTATCACCATCTTATCATACTTAAATTGTATAACAATATAAATTTTAAGGAATGATACATTTCGATAGTTATAAATTATTCAAGATTCAAGAAATATATAGCTAAAAATAATAATCAATTTGCAACAATATAACGAAAAATATAACGACAAATCTTCCAAAGATAAATATATCGCATTTACGTATACACGCATATTATACACATATGTACGTATTTTCTCTCACGAACGTTCGAGTTTAAACAGACATTTAAGGCGACTGTGGGATGTACTTTCAAGTTCATTCAGTTACATCATCGAGAACTTGAATGGTCGTATGTCGTATACGATGTATGGCATGTCGTTGATCCTACTGGCATTCTTTACTCGCTTTCAACGATCGTTATCGTTTGAATGAAAATTACAATGAAAATTGTTCACGTGAAAGTTACGAAATATACCACAAATGAAATATGTCTCGTTATAAAAATTCATTGCTTTATACATATGCAACATCTTCAAAAATACAAAAATTTCTAATAATTATTTAATGGAACATGAAATTATTCTACAGATATTTATTTCTTCCAATTCGATCGATCGATTCGTCTATTATGTAATTTGCACCTTTGTATCTTATCGCCTTCTATCGATCTCTCTTGGGTTTGCAAGTATCTTATTTTACTTTGTGTCTCGACGAGTCGTGTTTCCCTTTCGCGAGCCGACGCGACTTTCGCAAAATGATGGAAAATCAAAGGCCCAGCGAACCAAAGGTAAACATTTCCCCTCGATCTTCGACGATAATATCTTTGCGCTTTACATTCCGCTTTTACGTCATTGCTCGGGCAATTTTATTACTTTGTGGTGTAACGTGAAACGAGCAGTCACCGCCAAGCAAAATATTTGTGCAATTTTGTACAGGTGTTTCCCTGCCGCGCAATCATCTTCTCCTTATGGCATATGCTGTCCATGTTATATGCGTACACGTGTACGTAGATGTAACATCTATCGCGGTCTTAACGTGCTTATTATTGTTACTGATAATGCACCGATTAAAACAAATTGTATTTCGACTGTGTAAAATGAGAAACGGTGTGATGCAGGTGTAGCGGATGTAAAACCAATTTGCATTGTTTGTGTACAAGTGACTTTTCAGTGAAGCATTGCTCTATTAGATTTTGTAAATTTCATTTTTATAGTAGCCATATGAAAGTACTACCAAATGATACTCGTTTTTAATTAATTACTGCATAAATGTTATAGTATACGTTTACAATGGTATACTAATCATTTCTATGGCAACTGAATCTATGGGAAGAAAGTCAGTTGTTTCTTAAAATATTATACTCTTTGTTGTCTTAATAGTTGATTAGAACAATGTGACTTCCTTACAGAAATGTCAAATCAGGTTCATATATAATAATAAAAGTGATATACTTTATATATACTACTAAAATATTTGAGTATTTGTTGTATTATGAGTCGTTCTTCTCAAACATCGGTGTGAACGACCTTTAATTGATCCTTTCATGACGTTCCATCGTTCCTCGTCATATTTTCATTAAAATTACATAATAAAAAGAGTTCTATACATACATACGCTACTGAAATAGCAATATA
Source organism: Bombus pyrosoma (assembly GCF_014825855.1). Classification (NCBI taxonomy): domain Eukaryota; kingdom Metazoa; phylum Arthropoda; class Insecta; order Hymenoptera; family Apidae; genus Bombus; species Bombus pyrosoma. The sequence continues at coordinate 2,689,936 of NC_057786.1, read as the reverse complement.
TTTGAATATTTGTCATACTATTGCTCCTAATGAATCGTTCTTTTGGACGTCGGTGTGGACGACACTTAATTGATCCTCTCGAAACGTTCCATCGTCTCTCGTCAAATTTTCATTAAAATTACGTAATAAAAAGAGTGATATACATACTCATACTACTAAAATAGCAGCATATTTGAATATTTGTTGTATTATGAGTCGTTCTTTTTCGAACGTCGATGTGAACGACCTTTAATTGATCCTTTCATGACGTTCCATCGTTCCTCGTCATATTTTCATTAAAATTACATAATAAAAAGAGTGATATAATTAGCAGCATATTTGAATATTTGTTGTATTATGAGTCGTTCTTTTTCGAACGTCGATGTGAAAGACCCTTAATTGATCTTCTCACGACGTTCCATCATGACTCGTCATATTTTCATTAGAATTACATAATAAAAAGAGTGATATACATACTCATACTACTAAAATAGCAGCATATTTGAATATTTGTTGTATTATGAGTCGTTCTTTTTCGAACGTCGATGTGAACGACACTTAATTGATCTTCTCACGACGTTCCATCATGACTCGTCATATTTTCATTAAAATTACATAATAAAAAGAGTTCTATACATACATATGCTACAGAAATAGCAATATATCTGAATATTTGTCATACTATTGCTCCTAATGAATCGTTCTTTTCGAACGCCGGTGTGAACGACCCTTAATTGATCCTCTCGAAACGTTCCATCGTCTCTCGTCAAATTTTCACTATAATTACATAATCACATCACACAATTCTCGGTATTACCTCTTGAACCTACCAAATTATTTTTCCACGAGCACGAAGACAACGAAAATAATTACACAAGCAGCAAAACAGTACGTAAACGTAATTACGCGGCTTCTTGTAGGTGCACACTCACGTAATACAAGTGTCATCTTGGTTTTATGAATTTGTCCTATAGATACGGGTGTAGATAATCCTAAGATTTGTATACAGAGTGTCCACTTTTCTCTGGCTACACGTCGTCAGTATAGTCTATAGATAAGCTGCATAGGGGAAAGATCTGTAATCTTTAAATGTCTACAAATGTGTAGAAAGATAAAGAGACGAACGATATACAAGATGGGCGATAAAACACGTGCGTTATTACGCTACAAAACACGAATTGATCAGCAGCAGCGTACAAACGGTAGTAGTCGGAAGCTGTCGTAATAATTTTACGACCAAAGCTTCAAAGTGTAATAAATTCGATTTTTTCCCGCTGTCAAACTCGTATTCACATTGACAGCAATAGAGAAGATTTTCAAGCGGAGTTGTATTAGGAGAAACATTACGATCCCTCTCACTATCATTAGACGTAAATGTATCGCTGATTCTTTCGTACTTTCTGACGTGGTAGCACACGTTCATTGCGTATCGATCATTTTGCATATCGTTTTTTTTGTTCCCTTAACTTCACCTATGGAACGTACTGATATCGTCAATTTACTGAAAAGACACCCTGTAGATGTAACTGCAAGCTGAATGATCTGTATCGATCAGTTAGATCAAAGCACAGGTTGGAGGACCCAAATTCGGAAATCATCGAATTTGCTGGCGTTGCAGATTTTGAAAAATATGTTTGCTCCTGCGTGATTGAATTTTCATAGCTGGTTGTCTGCATGAATTCAAAAGTAGATGAAATCGGCGTGAGCCCATTTGTTTGCATTCGAGATCCTCTCGCGATAAATAAATTTATCGAAGCGAGCAATCCACGAAAACGAAATTACGAAGTTCGACCTGATTGGAAATTATTGGACCTCCGTGTCGTGGGTTATTTTTCGGAGAGAAATTACCACTACAGAACTTCGGAGTACACAAATGGTAACTAATGGTAGCAGCTATCCATTAAATTCAAATGATCATTTGTACAATCCTTAAAAGCCAACTTCAACGACTAATAAATAAACCACAAATTCAACGAGCAATGAATTCAGTCTTCCACCGTTGCCAATTTTCTGTTGGAAGCAATTGGCAACGTCTTAAAAAATACAGTCGCAGAAGTATTGTCGCACCCCGTTGACTGCGCGTTACTGGACCTGCGTTGGAACGTTACGTGAGCATCTCGTACATCGTTTCCTTTGTTGTAACTCTTTCTTAACTCAGCGATGCTTTCAACGACCACGCGATTTATGTGACATTTTTCCCTTATCTTGACCTGTGCAATGCACTGGCAACGTACGGGGCAGCGAAACACTGGGCCACCATGTGTATAAAGTACGCGAGACCGTCTGTGTAAACGCGTGTTGGTGCAATAAATTCATAAAACTGAGATGAAACTTGAATTATGTCGGAGAAGCGTTCGTGCGCCGTTTGAAACGGTATGAGTTTTTTGAAACTGCGGCCAAGCACTCGAGCATTTCCCAGAGACCAGGAGGAGCAGAGTTGGTTGGATGGCGCGTAAAAGAAATTTGGAGAAAATTGGAATTGAGCAAAAAGGGCGGAAGAAATCTCGTTGTTCGGTACAATTTTAAAAAAGTTATTCTATCTTAAAGAGTGTACGAATATATATATATATAATACATAATATATATTAAACATATACAGTATATATATATGTGTGTTGTGCATGTGTGATATTCATATACATATAATATAACATATATATTATTTAATAATATATATATCTATTGTATGTATATATACAAATTACACACACACAACACATATATATATGTACACTATATATATGTCAGAAATATATAAATATATAATATACATGTAATATATTTATATATCTTTAATATGTTATATTAATACAGAATTATATTAATATATGCATTGTGTATGTATATACATATTACACACACACACACACACACACACAATACACACATATATACACTACATACACATCAGGAATATATAGATATATAATATACATGTAATATATTTATATATCTTTAATATGTTATATTAATACATAATTATGTTAATATACGTATTGTGTATGTATATACATATTACGCACACACAACACACACATATATACACTACATACACATCAGGAATATATAGATATATAATATACATGTAATATATTTATATGTCTTTAATATGTTATATTAATACATAATTATGTTAATATACGTATTGTGTATGTATATACATATTACACACACACACACACACACACACACACACACACACACACACACACACACAATACACACATATATACACACTATACACATATCAGAAATATGTAAATATATAATATACATGTAATATATTTACATGTCTTTAATATTTTATATTAATACATAATTATGTTAAGATATAAATATATAATTATATACACAAAATATAAATAATAATTAAATATATTAATAAATAAAAGTTAAATTAAATTAATATATATTATGTATCATAATATTGATATAATATATATATATATATATATTTTTTATACACTATATTATGTATAGTTTACATACCGTTTCACCGCACGTGTAATTACCTTCACTATTTTACTGCTGGCAGGAAAATTGCTTATTGAGTTTAAAAGATAATTCAGTGAATATGTAAATTTAAATGGAAATATTACGCGCGACGACGAAATAATATCATTGGAGAATGCATTAAGGACCGTTCCTACCGATATGTGAGGAGAATGATTCATTAGAAGCGATGCTATAAGAGATATTCAGGCACGCTACTGTTTCAGTAATATGTTATAGTAATCTGTATTCAGCAATGTGTACGTGCATCGCTACCCTTGTTATTTATGGTCGTTGGCACATTCCTGTAACGAAAGGAAATTTTACCCTCGGCCTTATCCTCTGGTTAACGTAATCCAATATTTTCGATTCTAATAATGGCTATTTTCTTCTTTCTTTCTTTTTTTTTTTTTTTTTTAATATATATACATAGAAATAGAAATAAATTTTCTTTTTATATTATTTTTAAATAAAGTATAGACGCGAGGATAAATTAATAGCAAAATATAAATAAACAGTAGCCATTCCGCACAGCTACGATATAACGTAACACAATTTCTGATTGAAACGAATACGATGATTTTCGCGTATGCGACGTTGGCAAATATCGTATTGGGTCAAGATAAACCCGTCACGGTCGCGCGACGGTTAAAAAAATCTCATTGTTACGATCAACTATCGAAGGATAAGAAAGGCTAATTATAAGCTGCGTTTTATTAGAAACTTCCATATTTAACGTTCCAGAAGCTTCTCACACTCCGGCGATCTATCAACTCATTGAACAGCATTCCGCGATCGTTGAATGTTCATAAGCCGACAATTTGCATCGCGCACGTCGTTACATCTTCTAATTATACGACAGAATTTCCAGTTAATGACGTTCGTCCCGTTCGCGTCGTTTGTTCGGCTGCGCAGCAACAGATGCAACGAGACGAACAGAGACTTGGTGGTTCGCGTACGAAGAATCGGGCGAACGTCTTGCGGTGCACTCTTCTCAGCGAATCCGATGCCATCACGTTTAAAACACATGTTACGAATAGTTTAAATAAGTTAAAAAGTGGAAATTTTTTAATTACATTCGTTAGATATTAGCGAGTACTCGCACGACACACTTAATCCTATGTTTCCCATAACATCTTGCAAATTCGATATTTCAATAATTATTTTACATCAACACATTTATTATATATATATATTATGTATAATATGTAATCATAATTATTCAATATATATAATATGTATATATCTACTTTTTTTTTAATTGTAAAGACTGCTATTTAACGAAATAACGTCGAATAATATTCATGTGTACCTTATGTACATATGAAACATATATATCCTCTTTTTATTATATCGTCAAGATTAAACGTTATTTCGTTTAATACCAGTCTTTACAATTAAAAGAAACATATACTATATATATAGTATAATTATATTTAGTATCATATGTGGTAGGTATTATAGTATATAATATATATATTATAATTACGATTATGTATGGTTATTATTATTATTAGACACATGGTTATTGGATTTCCAAAATTAGACATTAATTCATTTAATATCAGTCTTTACAACTAGAAAAGATATATGGTATATGCGTATATAGTTACCACACGACATCACTATTATACATAGTGATGTGATAAGTCGTAGCTGTATACAAGTATACTATATAATTACATCTAGTATTATATGTAATATATATTATATTCAGTATTATACATAATATATATATTATTATTACCATTATGTGTATAAGACACACATGGTTATCTGATCCCCAAAATTGGACATTAATCATTTAATATCAGTCTTTACAACTAGAAAAGAAACATAGTATATGCATATATAAATGGCCTACATACAACTATTATCCATGTGGTCATTGTACATATGTCAGTTATATATAAATATAGTATATGATAACATCCAATATTATATATAATATATACTGTATTCAGCATCATATATAATATATGTATTATAATTATACAAGATACACATGGTTATCTGATCCCCAAAATTGGACATTAAATCATTTAATATCAGTCTTTACAACTAGAAAAGGAACATAATATATTCATATATAAATTGCATACATACAACTATCATGCATGCAGTTATTGTAGATATGCCAGTTATATATAAATATAGTATATGATAACATCCCATATTATATATAATATATACTATATTCAATATTATATATAACATATGTGTTATAATAACGATTATGTATATAAGATACATGTGGTTATTGGATCCCCAAAATTGGACATTAATTCATTTAATATCAGTTTTTACAACTAGAAAAGATATATGGTATATGCGTATATAGTTATCATGGACGACATTATTATACATAGTAATGTCATTCGTGTTAATTATAAAAATACGTATAAAAGTATACTATATAATTACATCTAGTATTATATAAAATATATATATTATAATTACGACTATGTATATAAGATACACATGGATATTTTTTGACCATCAAAATTGGACGTTATTTCGTTTAGTACCAACCCCTGCAATGAGAATGACTCATTTAATCTATTACAAGTAATAACGTAATTGAAGAAACTTGGTATTTCTATCCGTTAAATGCATAGCAATATTCACGTCCGTGCAAATCAATATCTCGTGTTTAACAGAGATACGATTAGAAAACGGCGAGGTTAGCTTTGCACGATATTCAAATATTGAATGTGCATGTTGCAAATGGCCAACCGTTACACACATACGCGCGTAATAAGTATTTAACATTCAACAGGCGATCGTTCCGTTGTGTTGCTGTTCCGACTTCGATACGTCGTTTAATTTTAGCGTGGAAAACTTATTTACGATCTGGCTCCGCTGTTAATTCTAAATTTATTGTTTCCGTAACGCGTTTCCGCGTAACGAGCCTCGCCGTTCGCTACACCTATCGCTTCGGACTGAACGTTGGTTGCACTTGACACGAGAACGCGAGAAGTCGATGTCTCTAAAAGAAGAACAAAATATAAACATTCCACAAAATCATAAATTCAGATAAATCGAACATAATGATAAACTGACGGTAGCAATATACCGGGTGTCAGATTTTATTGCAACAGTATAGTTGTTAGCTCGGATCGTTGGCACAGAAATTAGCAACAGTGTTTGATGGTCGATGCTACACTGTCACGTGCATCATCGTTGAAGCGTACGAGAATATATGAACGAAGACCACTGCAGTGACTCAGTCAGTCTGTATTTATACGCAGGGTAAAATTGCCAACGACGATAACGAGCTATCTGTTTTTTATTAATGTTTTTTATTTAGCTCATTTAGCGTTTCTTCCTGTCCGCGTGGCTGGAATTTTGTCAGCGGAACTTCTCCAACAGCTAAAAAGCTGATATTTCCAACACATGCTAGTTTCCCTTGACTACACAGTATTTTCCTTCCTTTTTCCTCTTTTCTTCTCTTTTTATCGTACTCCTAAAAAAAATATTCAATTTATCCAGTAAATTGATTCAGCTGATGTGTGGTACATATACCATGTAGTTGCAGCAATACAAAATTGCAAAGTGTTACGCGGAGGAAAACGATAAATAAGATAATTTGTGAAAAAAATTTTTCCCAATTCGTAATTCCATAATTTCCATTGGAAATAGTCGCCTGGTCAGCTGAGACGATATTGGAAGAAAATCTTTTTATCCCACGATGGGGTTCAATATGTCGACGATGGTCACAACGGGGACATATATCGTCGGATGACGGCTAAAATTTGAGAAATAAGAAAGTAAAATATGTAAACTTAAAAAGGAACTTGAAGAGAATGGTTTTCGTTCAAAAAATGTACGAAAGGGAAGGAAATAATTTTCCCAGCCAGGTATCATTGAATAATTGAATGTAATAATAATGTTCAGGGAAAACCTGTGTAATACGTTGAGGTAATCGTATAATGGGATATCACGTGATTGTTGAACTCATATTACTAAAAATAAATAGCTGGCTGGCTCGTATTAGTTTAGTTGCAAAGTTTTCCGAATTTTCACGTTTTCCAAATATCCCTACATTTGATTGCCTTCTCCGCCGTCGTTAGATATTTCTTCGTCAAAAATGTCCATCAAATAAATTAGAACTTGATTGAGTTTCATTCGTGATAATCAGTCGTTTTAAATTATCCATTATTGAATCCATGAATAGAGTAAAAAATATATTTATACAAATTATAAAATATTTACATAGATATTTGTTTAAATAACAATTATTTATTTCTATACCTATTATCTATCTATAGTAAAATATTTGTTATTGGTTATTAATGTCATTTATTATATATATAATATAAATATATTATTAGTAGTTTAGTATATTTGTCATTGAGAAAATAATTAAATAAAATGTATGTAAAATATTTGCAAAAATATATAATATATATCATACAGATTAATATAGTATATAATACATTTATTATTTTATCATACACTATACATGTTATATATATTTTTACAAACATTATAAATAAAAATATAAATAACAAAGAACGTACATAAGGTTATGCAACTTTCTTACATACGCTGTTGGTTAAAAACGATAAATTAGAAGAAGTAATGATTCATAATATTGCAATAATTTCTGTAATTAATCTACATTCGAGCAAGGCACGTCTGTGTCTCAGACTGACCCCTTAAAAGCTAAAAGAAGTTAATGATAAAAGAAAAAAAAAGAATATGGTCGTCCACTCGAACCAAAGAAACGCTTGCAACTTGTTTCTCCCATTCAGACCACGATCTACGTATCTACGTATAAAGAAATTCACTTTCAGCTGGTTGAGTAATTTTTACTGCCACATACTCTACACCCCTTCGATTCTTATAATGATCGAACATACGCATCAGCGAATTTTCCGATCATCGCATGTCTATATAGTCGTACACGTACGAAACATCGTTTAAAAATAATCGACGAGCAGCGCTACCACGCTTACGTACTTAAAACATATAGTGTCACGAGTGGTAACGTACTGTACCTTTTTCCCACGTATTTTACGCGCCTGCCTGCATATTTCTCCGCGTTATCTGTACTTTCGCGTTTTTAAGAGTCGGCCGTAAACGCTGAAACACACGCGGTGTTAAAGCAGATCATCGTTGTTACGGTTCTTGCAAACTAAAAAATCTCCGCTTCTCGCCGGTTACATTTAATACTTTTGCAAGAAAGTCAGACAGCGCGCGCCGGGTTCCTTCGTAATTAACACTTTACCGACGGCTAGCGATTCAACAGCATGCGCACGTTCGACCGGCATCTCAGGCGCAGATCATCCCTGACGCCGGTTCGATTTCGGTTTAGACTCTCCAATGCCATTCTTTTTGTTCATGGCGAACGGTACGTTTTTCAAATTGGTATAAAACAAGGTACCTTAGTACTCAATAACAAATTAGTACCCAAATGATGAAAGAAATTGTCGGGACAAAAAGCCGATTAATCTGCTATATCGGTCGGTAAGTGTCGGTGACAAAAAACCGATTAATCGGCTATTCGGTCGGTAAAGTGTTAAGTGGCGCTCGTTACGCTTCGTACGAGTTGAGATGCTTCAACACCTGTGCCTCGGTTTCACAGCTGCAAAAGAAAGAAAGAAAGAAAGACAGAGGGACAGAGTGTTGGTTCTCGATGGAATTTCACGTAATATGGAATTACGAATGGACTGGTAACTCCTGGAAAGGCAATACGCGATCCGAGGTGGATCGATAAGCCGGAAGATTCCGTTTAGTTTAGACTTTTAGACGACACGCGAGACGAGAACAGGGTGGTGGTAACAAACAAAGGAAATCGATTGGTGGCGCAAAAAGCGCTACGCTGTTCCATTACGAAACACGTGATCTTCGTCGAAAGCAGGTTATAGGATTGTTATATTGGGTTGGTAACTATGAGATTGCGGATTTTGTCAATACCACCTAATGATAAAATCCGCAATCACTCAGTTAGTTTAATAAAAACTAAAAATTCTAGTTTTAATAAATTATCATCAATGTGATATGATGAAATAGCATATGTGCTTATGGGAGTAACCATACTGTTAGCATATGCATTTTTTCTAACTGTTGCAACTTAATTATTGATAGTTTTTATAAATTATCATCAATCTGATATGATCAAATAGCATATGTACTTATGGGAGTAACCATACTGTTAGCATATGCACTTTTGCTAACTGTTGCAACTTAATTATTGATAGTTTTTATAAATTATCATCAATCTGATATGATGAAATAGCATATGTGCTTATGGACCTATGTATACTGTTAGCATATGCATTTTCGCTAACTGTTTGTTCCATCTTAATAATTGATTGTTTTAATAAACCTAGGTCTCTTCGTTACGATTAAACAGCATAAGCGCTTATGGCGGTATGTATACTGTTACATTTGCACATGCATTTTTGCCAACTGTTCCAATTTAATAACTGATTATTTTAATAAGTCGATTAGAATGAAATGGTGTATGTGCTTATGGAACTATGTATACTCTTAGTATATGCACTTTTGCTAACTGTTCCAACTTAATTATTGATCGTTTTCATAAATTTTCTAACTGCTTCCTTCTACGAACTAACATATGTGCTTATGGAACTACGTAGACTATTAGTACATGTACTTTTCTTAACTGTTGCAAACTTGCCATTGTTTTTGCATTAATTCTTTGTTTCATGTAACACAATTTCTCAGCACACGAGATTTTTTCGCAACCTAATTATCGCGTATACAACAGCCACACATACGCACATACAGAGGCGCGAATAATTTTAAAATCAGTCCCATTTTTTGACTTGCCATAATGTTAAAACAAAGATTGACAACGTCGTTTCTATAATTCCCTGTTATGATCTTTAAGATGATTACGATTCCATCAGATGAAATACAATGCCACAAGCGTCACTGATTACGTCGAATCTTTCAGTTGTGTGGAAATGTAACCAAATTATTCAGACTACTGAACAATTTGGTCAAACTATTACGTCCCGTTATTAATCTCATGGAGTAGACTTCCTAGACTTAGCTGCACTGCGATGTTCTACCTCTGCGGTTCAAATTTCAGGTATCTGGTCATGAGAATTCAGAAGTTCGCCTCCGCCTCCGTCTGTATAAAGAAAACTTGAGACGTCGGTTGTTAAAACGTGTGACGATTTTCCAGGTTAGCGGAAAGTCTGCCGCTTAGAAACACGAGACTAATCATTCGTGTTGGAAATCAATCTGAAAGTGCGACGCTTCATTTGCATAAACCTTCGTGTAAGTGGCCGGGTACTTACGGACAGAAGTACACGCTCATGACAGAGTGCCATAATTATAAACTTAATTTTCTTGCGAATGTAAATTGACAATTTAAAATGATTACAAATCCTAACTTCGTAATCCTAATTTTTCGTAATATCAAAACAGAAGCTGAGAAAATTGTCTATATAGATTTTTATAGTATGATATACAGCGAGGGTGAAGGTACAAGAAAATAAAAATTTCCTTCTGTCCATTAAAGTCCATCGAAAGTCGTATCTTTCTTTCAGCTATTAAAAATAATAATTCGCCAAGAAATACCGTTCGATGCCCCGTAGCCTTCACTTTGCTCCTTACAAATATTTTCATTAAAAAATTTATTTAGAAATTGTAGAAATTTCAAAATTTCACTCTACACGCTCAAGAACGAGCAGAGTTTCATCTTACAGAAATATCGCTGGTACATCTGTGGTTGTATAAATTCACCATTTTTCAATGGGTCAAACTTTCGTCATTAAACGAGGATTTGCGATATCAAATTCTCCCAGCAAAGCTCTTGCTGCCTTCTAATTAAAGTTCCAACTGAAAAGGAACGTTATTTCTGGCCGAAGAAAAACTAATGTATCTCAGCTTCGCTCACAAATTCAAAGAGACGTTCAGTTCCTCGCTGTTAGGATATTATAGTTGCACGTGCAATCGAATCTCGATAACTCGGATCTTTCTACTTCGAAGACCTTTATAAGACTATGATTTCGTTCAGTGCCTTCCGTTCCGATGAGAAAAACTGTCAGCAGTGCAAAACTGTTCAGATAAAACTCAGTTGCACCGCAATATTTTACCTCTGCAGCTCAAATTTCAGGTAGCTGGTTATAAGAATTCAGGAGTTCGCCTCTGTAACTGTCGAACTTGCGTCGCCACTGCCTCGGTAACTGTCGGACTTGCATCGCCGCTGCCTCGGTAACTGTCGGACTTGCATCGCCGCTGCGTCTGTAACTGGTCAAGCTTTGCCCACAGCTATGCCGTGTGTCGTAAGATGACAAATTGATTGCACAACGCTCTGTTGTTCTTTGCTTTGTTACAATTTTCTTCGTTCTCTTCCGCTTCGTTGCAAGATGAAACTCGCCTCAACTCGAATCACTTGCCGCGTGTGCAGATTTTAGCTGATTGTAGCTGAAATTTAGAACATGCCAGGCCTCTGCAACTCGAAGTTGACCTCTGCAAATTCGATCGAACTTGTATCGCCGCCGTCTCTGGAACTCCAAGCTTTGCTGTATGACGATCATTGGTCAGTCGTATTGGTCCGTAACTGAAAGATCTTCGCTCTTCCACTTGTAATTGAAAAGAATCGTTGCTCGTAAAAGTAACGAAGCTCCAAGCATAGAAAGGAAAGAGAGCAAATACGAAAGCTCTCAATTTCGTATCGCATTGCGATATTTCTTTGTTAGCGCGGATCACTTTTCATGTCGACTTATTACGTTGTACGAGGCGACCTTTGTTCCCTGGCGCAACGAACAGGCGGCTGAACAAAAGCGAACAGCGGTATCCGTAAAGCCTGTCGCTGACAGGAGAAATAAAAGCGCGAAGCCAAAGTTCGATAATACTGGCATTCCGTAACCACAAAAGACGAGCCGCGGGGACACACTGGTTACGTCGTATCGCAACCAGAAATAGGACGCAGGCAAAGTAAATGCGCGCGGTTTCGTCCTGACATGATGAACGCTGTGTAATGTGTGCAGTGCTTTTAAATAAAAAGCTTACTTCGTCGTTGCTTGTCTGTCGTCTGTGACCGGAATTCCATCAGCGAAATTTCACCCACTTGCCGATTGCCCAACGCAAAATCAATTAGAAAGCTGAACACGTGCTCCTCGTCTCCCATGAGGATACAACATGCAGCAGCGCTGCGATTATCTGCAATGGCCGGACTAATCGGCGCATTTGCACCGACTCTTCTCTTCGGCAATCGTTGCGAATTATATTTCGCGCGAACAAAGAAATCCATCGAACGATGACGTTGATAGCGAACAGTTGACGAAACAACTGAAGGAATTCGCACGTTGTTTTTATTAATAAATTTCATTGTCATATCATCCACGCTGGATTTCTCAATTATCTTCTTCGTTTTTATCACCTCGTCAGGGTAATCTAATCTTATTGAGATATTTGATGATGGCCACTGCCTGGGACCCGACTGTGCCAGATGATAGGAATTCTACTGTAATTTCAAAAAGTTTGAAAAGTTCTTTTGTTGGAAATAATTGTCTGGTTGGCTGAGGTGATATTTGCAGAAATCTCACGGTGGGGTTCAACGTATATTGTCACTGATGATGACAGTTAAAGACTAAAGAGTAAAAAGCAGAATTTACAAATTTAGAAAATTGAAGGAAGATGGATTTCATTAAAAAATGTACCCAGAAGAGGAGAATGATTTTCTTAGTCAGGTATCATTGTCAGTTGAACTTAATAACAACGTACAGGGGGAGCTAATTGTTGGGTTGATATTACCAAAAATAAAAACCTGCAGGGCTCATGTTAGTTTGCTCCTAAAGTTCTCAGAATTTTCACATTTTTGGAGACTCTTCGTCCGGTTGGATAAATCTCAGGATTCACAAGTTCAGCCAAACGTTCTTCCACTTTGATCTTGTAATTGTTGGAAGATTACCTTCGTTTGAAGTCTCTTCATCCAAAAGGCTCATCCAAGGGAATAGAAGTAGTGTTGCCCGGATACCTTCGTTTGAAGTCTCTTCATCCAAAAGGCTCATCCAAGGGAATAGAAGTAGTGTTGCCCGGATTATGGCTCATTTTTATATGAGTTATTACGATTATACGAGTGCAATTGAGGTAATTGAGTGTCACATTGTTATACTATAACCACGTGTGCTTAACATATACAGGTTTCTACATTATCGTGTCGCCATGTACGAATATTTGTGTTCTTAGTTACACACTTGGTAGTTATTGACTCGTAAAAAGAAGCAGTTAGAGCGAATTATCGTCTGTTTGTGTTGTTTCAAGAAGCAACGTTTCCTTGTCGTTCGTGCGCTTCTACCACGTTTTATTGTGATTACAAGCAGTCAGTTGATTTTGTGCACTGACATCTCAGCGTTGCTCTGCGTTCCACCTAAAAGAGAAACATTGCCAGACGCAGATAAAAAAGGAAGATTGCAAAAAAAAAATAAATTCGATGCCAGATTCTTCTTCATGTCATCTCCGCTTTCTGTGTTTGTCTACGTTTTTCGCGAGGAAAACTAACATGGTAGACAGGGCCGGGCTGCTTTCACATTGCTTTTTTTTTTTTTAGTTTATTCTTTAGAATGTAACAACTTCATTTTTACCAATTCCATTATTCGAATTTTAAACAGTTGCATCGCGTATCCTAACGTAAGCGTAACGAGCATTCATCGTTGCGCTTCTGTCCCGAGTCTCGTCTCGTGCGTTTAACACGTTGACAGCGGCGAGTCCCGTCGGCGGGTCTCACGTGTATGTTCCGTGAGGCGGCGTGCACTACCGATGGGTCACTCGAGTTTGTTCCGTAGGATGGCGTACATCGCAATGGGTCACTTAACATAATTATTTTCTTCTTTCATGCAATTTTTTAAAACATGTTAGACAGAGTGTCGGTTGGTCCTTACAACGATCACAATATGTTGTTACTTTTTGGCCTTTTTTCGAGGCATACTCTCTACCCTTTATTCTAGACATGTGTTCATAACATTGTTTACACTGCCGTCTCGTTTTTCTCGCGGGCCCTTGGCACGACTGTAAAAAATGTGAATGTTTTTTTTGACAGTACTTCATTTCTGCTTCACATTCTTTCTCTGTGGAGATTCACTGTATTTAAAAGGGGATGAACAATTTCTTCGCGAAATTTTAAGATTTAAATACTTTTAGTACCCCATTATCTATGTACATAACACGCATTTACGAGGCAAGTCTCATGCGCATTGCGTTTAAGGAACGTTGCGTCGTTTAGTTGGAAAGAATTTCCATTTTCATTTGTTTCGACGTGCTAAACCGTTCGAGGCTTTCCCAGCGATTGAAAAATCCCCACAAAGCGTAATCGATTTTTCCGTTTCTTTGTTCGTCTAAGTAGATGTAAGTTACACGAATAATTCTTTCAGAATGTGTCACATTGTCATTATCAGAGTGTCACATTGTTATACTATAACCACGTGTGCTTAACATATACAGGTTTCCCTGTATATTATTATTATATTCATTTATTTTATGATAATTTCACAAATATTATTTTCTTCTTACTAATATATTTTTAAATAAAAATCATTCCCTCTTAATTTATATATCTCTCATCTATATATCAATACCTGGACAGTTGCATTTTGACGTTGGCAAAGACCGCGCAGAGAGACGCGGTAAGCCGACACATAGTGAGGCGAGTAGGTCGAAAGTGCCTCAAGATGAAAGCCTTTATAGAGACAGAAAGTTCAAGTACCAAGAACCGTCTATCGACTTTTGGCATAGACGTGCTCCTTCTCATACAGTAACTGTAATTTGCATTTCAATATTTCACCTTGTACACACACGTATCCACTTGCTATCGAACTCGTGTTTGTGCACTTGCATTGTTCCCGCTGTCAATGCACTTGGACACCAACCATTCGTTCGATGAACGTGTGAAATGTGTTACTTGTGAAAAGATATTTGTTGGCTTGTTGGGCGCAAAATTGGAGGCACATAATTTAATTTTTTATTTAGCCTGTTGCAAAATGAATTAAAATTGCGCGTGGTTTATCAATATCCTATGATCACAAATGTGTTTGGTGTTTGACGATAAATGGTTGGTTGAAGTTGGGATAAGTTTGGCGAATGCGAAAACAGAGATAATTCGAAATTTACGTAGTTTCTTCCAAAGTGTATTTATATCAGGCGCTGTTTATCGCCTTTGTCTAAATAGAAATTTATCTGACCAGGAGATAAAGACGTATCTGGCTTATCTCAGCTTGAAATTTGAGAATTGGAAGTTGCCAGAATCGAATTAGCTTCTACACTTACTTTAGGTGGTGTTTAAAATCAATTTAGTAAATTAGACACGGATGGATGGTAACGTGGTAATTATTTCCACTTGAATCACTTGGATTCAGCGCTCCTCTTAAATGTCAAATACAGCGGGACTGCATTCGTCTGAACGAAACTTCAGTCAATGCTCGTTTAACCGAACTTTTGCTGCTTGGATTCATCCGTGTGAACCTCCTATTATACATCTATTATGCTCACCCTTTATATGAAAAATAGTACGTAGTGGGGATAATTGATAATAAGCTGCGAGGCTGGGAGAACATGACAGCCCTAAATGCGAGTTTTCACAAACACCAAAGGACATCCGTCCGTCTATAATTTGTCCATATTTATCCAACCGAAAATTCCATTTCTTGGTTTTTCGACGAAATGTTATCGGTTTTTCTCCTTTCTTTTTTTCAATTTTAATTTGGCGATAAAATTTTTTCACGACGTGGACAAGCGAAAATTTTAATCGGACGACCGCGGACAAATCGCGGACGAACGAACGAATTTGGTTTTCGTAAAAGTTCGCGTATCAAACTCATCCAACCGAACTTCTAATTACGTCAACTCCGAATATACACGTGAACGACTTGTCCACTGACAAGTTCAGGTAAATAGAGTTTCTCCTATGAATAAATATGAGATAGATAGATCGTGGTGATAGTGTTGCTGAAGATCTATAAGCCTATATATGTGTAGTCTTGTACATACACAACAGCTCTGTCACCATGACGTATCCTCCTCAGATGAATAAATAATTGACGATAAAACGTAAGGAAGCGAAAGATATCAATTTGTTGCATCAAATATTGCAACAATAATTTATCTGTGATTAAATATCCAGCTTAAATTCATCAATCAGCTACCGTTACTTTTCCGTACAACAACGCACATTATTTCGGATTTATCTTCAGTCGATAGGCAGCTTATCGAATTGTTCGATTTGTTAGATAAATCTGCCATAAGATCGAAAGCAGACACCGACGTATTGTTCGAAATGATATACAATTTAACGAATGCTGCACGGAATTACGACGCCACAAAAGTTTCCACTTTGGCTCTTGTCTTGTGATGTGTTCTTGTGATGTTTCTCGAACGGGAAGAGAAATCAACACGGGATGTGTACAAATACACGCGGAAAGATACAAATTGCGTTAAAGAGACAAATAAAACGTGAGCTCGGAACGTGAATTGAAGAACACCTGAACAAACAAAGTGAAATGAAATCTCGTACGCTCGATACTGCTACCGCAAGTTTGCATATTTTTCATGCCGCATTCTCAACGTTCATCGCATCGTAAAGGCACGATGTTGCAACAATTATTATTGTAAATTGTTGTACGCCTTCCGTTGCGTTTCTTTGCAGTCAGGCTGATTGCAGTTTATTGAGACAAAACTAAGCTTAAAATGAGAAAATTTTATTCCATGTTATTTTGTTATTCTTGCGTGATAAAAAACAACTATCAGGTAATTTATATATATATATATATATATATATATATATATATGTATAATATAATAATATAGAATGATAATATGATAATATATAGAATAATAATATATGGTATAATATACAAGAATCAGCGGACGCTTACTTTCGTATGTTAATCGGTTGAACCCTTTGTATATTTATATATATATATATATTTATTATTTATTTAAATTTTACAATTTGTCCAGTAGGACATTTGGTAAAATATTATAGCTGTAAATTTATGTATATATACACGCGAAGAAAAGCGCCAGATGATTTACATATGTATATGTGTATGCATAATATATAATATAATAATATAAAATATTAACATAATGATATATGTAATAATATAAAATGATAATATGAAAATATATAGAAGAATAATATATAGTATAATATATAAGAATCATTTTGCACTTGGCTTCGTGCATTAATCGGGTGAATCCTTTATATGTTTATATATACATATAAATATATACAGCGTTCAACCAAATAATACGCGAGAACAAGCGCAAGATGATTTACATANTGTATATGTGTATGCATAATATATAATATAATAATATAAAATATTAATATAATGATATATATAATAATATAAAATGATAATATGAAAATATATAGAAGAATAATATATAGTATAATATATAAGAATCAGCGGGCATTTATTTCCGTATGTTAATCTGTTGAATTATATATATATATATATATATCTGTTGTTTATATATTTATACATATATGTAAATATATGCAGCGTTCAACCAAGTAACCCGCGAGGACGAGCGCCAGGTGATTTACATATATATATATATGTAAATGTATAATATAATGTATAATATAATAATATAAAATATTATATAATTATATGATATAAAATACAATATAATATATATAGACATATATATTAATATTTAAATCGTATGAGACCTCAGTGAATTACGTTTTAATCCTCCATGTCGAATTTATTTAATCAAAGGTACACGCGTATAGTTCTAATTTAGATCTGCCCGCCACTTATTTCGATACGAAAGGAATACATACGTAGATGCGCACATTATTTTTCCAGTCCCCTTTGATCAGATAAGATTGAATCATCGATCTATCTTAGAGACCGATGTCATAGGTATCCGACGTTGGCGAGATAATTGGACTTCCCATTTAGATCCATATCATAGATGAAAGAACCACTGATGGATTCGAAACGATTTCCTTGGGGCGATAAAATGCTAACAGCTTTCGGTTTGATTAGAAATGCAATATAATGTCTGGGACAAAACACAGTTGCCGATTTGGTGGCAGCTCCTTCTTTGTTATTAATTAATCAACACTAACTAACGGCATTCGCGTTTGCCTCGTAAAACATGAGATAATTTCCGAAATCTCGTACTTTTCTCCGAACTTCCATCGTCACGTGCATCATTCGCTTCGCTGTTATTCTTCTCTTTGTTTACCATTTACCATCGGTCGTCTCTCACTTTCGCATGTCAGTGCGTGCCTCGGTGTCAATTTCATTATAACGATAAAAACGATAAAATAGATCGACGAAGCGAACAAATAAACAATTAATCTTGAAAAATTATCCTATCGACATTCGTGCATTCTTCGCGAAGAATAGACCGGACGAAATAAAAGTGAAAAATCTCCAGAAACATTGTTGCAGAAATTGGTCGAATTGCCACTAGGGTGAGCGTGAAACAAGCGCGGTAATTAAAGCTAATTCGTCAGATCGTTGAACGAACAAAATCAAGCACCCGCGAAAGATCCACATTTATCAGCAGAGTTGTTAAAAGTATTAGTAAAAAATCTCAGTTAGTTGGTTTATATTCGTTCCGACGATTTCTACATATTTTCGATTTACCTTGTGTATCGTATTGCGTAGGCAACTAAGTGATTGCGGATTTTATCAATGCCACTTAATGACAAAACCCGCGATCACTTAGTTGCCAGTTCTGCCCGGGCAACCGAAGTAAACAGACGTGTGCTCCGGGGTAGTGATCTGTGAATTTCCTTAGTGCTAAGTAAAATTAGCGATTAGTGATAGTGAAGAGAAGCCTAACAATGCAGCAACAGATACCAGCAATTAAAATTGCAACAAAAGGTGAAAGATATTATATAAGTAGGTCGGTAGATTTACCAGCC
>NC_057786.1:2621698-2666443 GCF_014825855.1 Bombus pyrosoma | reverse complement strand
AAAAAAAAAAAAAAAAAAAAAAAAAAAAAAAAACTTAGTTGCCATCCCAATAGAACGAAACTAAACGCCAGCACAGACACCGGCGAATTAAACGCTGTTCGACACGATAACGCGGTAAATGATCGTTTCCTAATAGACAGACGCGTGTTACATGTGTCGTACGTGGTATTTATCGCTACGTAATTGATACGTGTACGGTTTCTCTGGAGCAGATCCGCCATATTAACCGTGCAGGTTTCTACATTATCGTGTCGCCATGTACGAATATTTGTGTCCTTAGTTACACACTTGGTAGTTATTGACTCGTAAAAAGAAGCAGTTAGAGCGAATTATCGTCTGTTTGCGTTGTTTCAAGAAGCAACGTTTCCTTGTCGTTCGTGCGCTTCTACCACGTTTTATTGTGATTACAAGCAGTCAGTTGATTTTGTGCACTGACATCTCAGCGTTGCTCTGCGTTCCACCTAAAAGAGAAACATTGCCAGACGCAGATAAAAAAAGGAAGATTGCAAAAAAAAAATAAATTCGATGCCAGATTCTTCTTCATGTCATCTCCGCTTTCTGTGTTTGTCTACGTTTTTCGCGAGGAAAACTAACATGGTAGACAGGGCCGGGCTGCTTTCACATTGCTTTTTTTTTTTTAGTTTATTCTTTAGAATGTAACAACTTCATTTTTACCAATTCCATTATTCGAATTTTAAACAGTTGCATCGCGTATCCTAACGTAAGCGCAACGAGCATTCATCGTTGCGCTTCTGTCCCGAGTCTCGTCTCGTGCGTTTAACACGTTGACAGCGGCGAGTCCCGTCGGCGGGTCTCACGTGTATGTTCCGTGAGGCGGCGTGCACTACCGATGGGTCACTCGAGTTTGTTCCGTAGGATGGCGTACATCGCAATGGGTCACTTAACATAATTATTTTCTTCTTTCATGCAATTTTTTAAAACATGTTAGACAGAGTGTCGGTTGGTCCTTACAACGATCACAATATGTTTTTATCAGAATTTCCACCCGCAAAAGTGTAAGAATATGCGCGAGTACTGTACGAGTTTGTGTAGTGAATTATCCGACGAATATCCAAACCGTAGACAAATATTTGCTTTGGACTGGATGCACGGTACGTGGAAAATATAGTGGAACGTGTAGTATGGAGAAGAAAAGCTGCTTTCTTGACTTCCGGAAGATTGTTTCCATCAGTCAAGTATTTGTCGTTCTGCAAACTCTGAGATATACAGGAAAAACGATAGCCAACGAATTTACTACTCTCCTGTGTCTTTCTCTGTCTGACCACAGAGTGTCGCGTTGGCTTTGCAAAATTTCGACAGCGACACGATAATTCGCAATGTTGTCGAAACGGATGCGATACTCAAGTTTGCCAAAAAGATGTTCTACATCCCATCAGGCGTCGTTGTCAAGGGAAATAAGGACGTCAAGTGAACAGCGAACGACTGGCTCCAGTACGTCTACGATAAATCGTGAATCTGTAGTTTACGAAGATCTTCAGAAGTGGCGCGTTCAAGCGACAATAGAATTACGGGACGAAGAATGGAGGAGTTCGAGACCTACAAAGTTACAGAAAGTTTGTAACGGTATAAATGATTGCCGTGCTTGCAGAACAGAAATGATCAGGCAACACTGACTCGATTATGAATAGGTCAGACAAACTGGACTGCGGATATTTATGCAAATATCCCGAACGAATAATTGAAAAACTGGAGCTTGCACAAGATGTTAGTTCATCGTTTAAAAATTGTAATGGCTACTATGCATTGAATATTTTACATATTTTCACGCGTTATGTCCGTTTCTCTGTATCTTTGCATCTGCGAATTTCTCATAAATGCGGAAATTTCCACAGTATGCTACTAAAAATCTAAATACCAAGTACCAAGTACCAAGTACAATACAACAAATACCAAATGCCAAGCACCGAATATCAAATACCAAGTACCAAATAACAAATACAAAGTACCAAGTATCAAATATCAAATACCAAGTAACAAGTACCAAATAAAAGTATCAAATGCCAAGTACAAAATACTACGTACCGAGTATCAAATAGGAAATACCAAATACCAAGTGACAAGTACCAAATAAAAGTACCAAATGCCAAGTACAAAATACGAAGTACCGAGTATCAAATAGGAAATACCAAATACCAAGTAACAAGTACCAAATAAAAGTACCAAATACCAAGTACAAAATACTAAGTACCAAGTATCAAATAGCAAATACCAAATACCAAGTAACAAGTACCAAATAAAAGTACCAAATACCAAGTACAAAATACTAAGTACCAAGTATCAAATAGCAGATACCAAATATCAAACAGCAAATACCAAATATCAAATATCAAATTCCAAACACTGAACAACAAATATCAAATACCAAATATCAAGTACCAAATATCAAATACCAAATATCAAGTACCAAATATCAAATACCAAGTACCAAATGTTAAATACCAAGTACGAAATAAAAAACCAAATAACAAGTACCAAGTATCAAATATCAAATACCAAACACTAAACAGCACAATCAAATACCAAATATCAAGTATCAAATATCAAATACCAAGTACCAAGTAAAAAATATCAAATACCGAGTAGCAAATGCCAAGTACCAAGTACCAAATATCAAATACCAAATACTAATTACCGAATACTGAGTGCTGGATACTGAATACCAAATAGCAGATACTAAACACTAAGTACTGCACTAAATACAATATTAAAAGTGTGCAACATGGTGTAGCTTCGCACTAAATTCGCACAGGATGCTATAAAAAGAAACCTGGAGAAGAAAAGTTTTAGATTTTCTGAAAGATGTTGGTTTATGCAATAAATATTGCACTACGGCATACGCTGTAATATATGTACTATAATATTATAAATACTATACTATACTACTATAGATTCGTTCTGTTCCACTGACCATTCTCAACACGGTCACTAATAAGTGACGACGTGAACTGCTACTTGTGAATCACGAGCGACTCGATCACGTTCGTGCTCAATCACGATGATTTTTCCTAGTGATTTGTGATTTTTCACGAAGATGACTTCTGATTGGTGCACGGCGTAACTGTACTTCATCGCATCGCGCAACCTCTGCACAGTAGAACCTCGATGATCCGGAGTGATGTGGCCCGGATTTATCTCGGATATTACGGAAAGGTTAGGTTCATAAATCGTACAATAAAATTGCAGGCAACTTTCAACAGTGTAGCGGCGTGCATTTATTTATGTTTAATGAATTATTTCATCAGTTGAAAGTTGGTCGACTTTTGCTTACGCGTCACCTGACTATTTAGACTTTCGTGCTCTTCGTGTTGAAGTTTCGAGAAATACGAAGTTACGTTATAGTCGAAAACATCTCGAATAATACGAAACTTAATACAGTTAAACGGGTCTCGAATAACCCGACACTCTACTGTACTCTGTATTAACAAGCGAATATTATGATTTCGAAATCGAGAATAAACATTAATATTAATATATTACTGTTTCAAATACGAAAATAAGATAAAGAAAGGAAAGTTGAATTATTTTGCAATTTTAATTCTCAGTAAAATACATCTACGTTGCATATGCGGCAAACCTAACGAAATTTCGAGTTCGTATTATACGCAGATATTTTTACGCGAACTATGCGGACAATTACTTTATAAGACCTAATTCAATCAGCGTGAAGAATTACGCGAGCAAATTCGCTCGAGATAAAAAAGAAAAAAAAAATCACGGCCTCGGTCGTGAATGAAGTTAGGCAACGACCGTGATAGTAATTCTGCGATTACTCTGACAAATCACTCGTAGTGATTCTGCGCGCCATCTCTGTCGTAATAACTTTAAGGGTGCGCGTTACGTTTGACGCACAACAAAGAGAGGAAAGAGGAGAAATCTGTTCGAGAAAATGGAGAAAATTTTTCTACCTATAGGAAGCAATTTCAAAAGTTTTGTTCTTCTTTTGGCTTCTTTGTATTTTCGTATCGCTGCCTCGCCCGGCGAAGCGTCAATTTTCGTAGGAAGAGGGAGCAGAACACGCTTTCCAGATTACATGGAAAAGGTCGCTTCACTCGTCGTTTAGCCGGTTGCCTGACTTTCTTTCTCGTCGGTTAGACGACGGTCGGCGTTAGACGAACCAAATAGTCGAACGGTGAGTCATAAACGACGGAAGAGTCGGACATTCTTTATCTCCGCGGCTCCATGTGCCAGCTACGACTACAAGCTCACGCCAGTCAGCTAACAGCTTGTAGTCTGTAGCATGCGCAGTGTGCAGTGCGCAACGTGCATAAAGCGACACGCTGCGGTACAGAACATTTTCCATAGTCTCGTTCGCGCGGCATCACCTCTTTTACCACTCGTATTTCATCGTCCCGTTTTAGTCCGCGTTTACTCTTACCTCGAAATATATACTTTTTCCCTCTATTTTCAAATGGCAACCTCTCACATTCTCTCTACATTGTTCGTTGACCCCTAACGATATATCTGTGCAACAGCTTTCAACATATGCTTTTATTTAACGCGATGCCACGTTCAATAGAACGTTTACCTTATGGACGTGTCTCTTGGAGTACGGAGATCTTTTTTTTTAAGAAATTGTGCGCGGGCTTCTGATTTCCTAATTGCATTTTTCAATCGACTGCGATAGGAATTTAGGAATTCTGTGTTTTGAAGCTTGCAATTGCTACCTATTTCTACAATATATATATATATATATATATATGCGAATTTTAAGAATTAACAAGATGAATATTTAGGTTATATTGTAGTATTGTACAGTGATTTTACAATAAACTCGTTTGGATTTTTCAGTTGCGAATAGGACCACTGCGTATCTCTTTCGCAGTGCCACGTATTAAATAAAATGCAAATTCAACGTAAAATTAATTCACAGCACCAAATTTGGTTCAAATGGAAATTTGCTTTCGGAAATTGAAGTGACTTTTAAGTTTGCACGTAGGTGGCTGCAGTCAAAGTATTCGTACGATATCTAAGTTTAATAAAATTATTGCAAAACCACGTGCAGTAATTTTAACGAATAAAAAATGTATGTATATTCTTGCGAGTTTCCAGAATTATTTCCAAAAAAAAAAGAAGAAGGCGATAGCATTATTGCTATCGTGAAAATATTAATAGATATTTAGCAAATGATAAAAATATTCGTACAGTCACCGCTTCGTAGCATAAAATGTACGCAGATATTTCAAAAAATAATCTGCATCGAAGCGCAGAAGAAATGGGTTTGCAAGACGAACTGATGCAAAATGATAAAAAAATACCGCCAAGAGGAAAGCTCGCTGCTAAGCATCAAAATAATTAAATCCAGCGATTTCCTCTGCTGGAAAGTCTTATTAGTTTCTTCCATTAAATTATACGAACATTTGTTACGCGTTTATTTTTCCCATTTTTTTGGAGATCCGATAATATTTTCACAAAGCATAGAGATATCTTCCTTTTTGTGAAAATTATTCCGCAGTCTGGTAGGAATATTTACATAATTTTCACTTGCAAAAATCTTGTTAGTGTTAGTTCTACGATATTTTTGTTGAAATGAACAAATGCACCGACTACAGTTTTATACAATTTTCCTCCCACAGGATGAGAGTGTCGATCTTTGTTCGCAAGTTCTTCCTTCGCGAACACGTGTTTCGTGAAAACGTTTTAAACAACGCAGAGGATTTTTTGCATCTGTTTGGTTGACAGATTTTCCAGGAAAAGCAAAGAACTTTCGTTTCGAAGTTCTTTGTTGTTGGACACGATGAGTCTTGCTGCTTCTTAGTCATCGCCATCAAGATAACGCGCGGTTACTATTTCTAAACTTTTCTACCCTTGGACTTGACTCATCCGCCCCAACTTCCCTAGCAATGCCGCTTCCGATCGATTAGATACGATCGCAGCGTTGCAAAAGTACATCGAATGAGCTTCACTTCGCTGACTTTCCGATTCAGTTTACTTATCCATCGAAGTAGTTGGAATACTCGGTCGATAACATCAGTGTGTCACAGAAGTGCAGTTTTTGACGTCTGCACGAAACGAAAAATAATAAATTTGTAATATAACGTAATACGATATATAAATTTAACGAAATTTCAATCTAAAATATATATACAAAACAATTCCTATATAAAGTATACATAAAATTAATTGTAAAGTAATTGGACAAATTATTATTCTAGGTAATGATTTAAACATAGTCTATGGCATGTTCTAAATTGATGTAATTCGTAACTGTTAGCAGCGTGATTCGTATTTTCAAACATCGAGTACAAGAATTTACGTATCACGAAAGAGAAAGAACGAAGAAAGATGCGTGGTGTCGTGGATGCAAGGTCACTAGAATTTGTAACTGAAGCTACAGATATGCTTAATAATTCCAGCAACTGATGCTATCTAAATATATTCCTCGCTGCAAGTTTCAGAGTTTTCACATCGCCGGGAATCTCGTAAGATTCGTATAACAATCCTGTAGCGTGGATTTATTCCTCAGAGAAAGAAGCGCAAGCTTGCAGAACGCAGCGAATGATGGAAATTTATATGATCGTCGTTTTACAAAATGTAATATAGTTCTATCTTACGTTTTGCCAACCGACGATTCTGCAAGTTTCTCTACGAGATTTCGTGAAACATCAAACATTTCTACTTTCTCTTTTTTACCTCGAACATTATCCTTCTGGCAAGCTGCAATCGATAAATAAGAGCGATAAATTTATCGAGCGAGAAGAAACGAACTAGCGTCCGAGCAACATAGCAAGAAATACAATTCGGTTTGTTTATTTTAGTTTGATGTTTTTTCGGCCTGTATGCGATAAGATCTGTGCGCGACAGCACGGGTTCGCTAGAAAAAAAATTCACTTTGTTTATTTCAGTTTGATGTTTTTTCGGCTTGTGTGCGATAAGATCTGCGCGTGACAGCACCAACTCACTAAAAAGAAAAAAAAAAAAAGTAAAGAAGTCTAAAAGAAGAGAAAGTCTCTGCGCTTACCAGAAAACGATTTATCTCCGCCGTCTATTAGTGTCAACGGTCTATTCTATTAGCGCCATTCATCCGCCGCATGTATCAACATGAAATTTTACACGAAAGAGATATTAATGCCTTGGTATTTTGATCAACAGTCGTCCTTGACAGTGATCGCTTTAGGTGGTCCATACTTACAGGCGAACGTAATACGTGTACACAGGGTGTGCCAAACTCGAACTGTTCGATCTACAGACAAAAGGAAGGAAGAAACGTTACACAGAGAGTTAGTTTGCCAATAGACGTTGCATCACAGCGTTAGAAACTAACTCATTTTCCATCGCAGCGCGCAGAAGACCAGTTACTTTTTTTTTTAGTTGCCAACCCAATAATATGACGATGAATAACGCGAAATAAGATCGCCTGGTACTTTTAATTCAACGTTTCGAAACGTTGCCCTTGTGCTCGGATACAAGCACATCGATAAACAATGCGATTAATTACGAAATGAGTTACAGAACAAAGAAAGCAATTTTTTAATACATTTTTACGTTATTATATTTTGTATTATATATTTTTTTTCAATATTTCTTTACGATCTTTATTGGCAAACTCTGTACGACATACTTTTCGTTTCTTTTTGCGCCTGTAGGTTGAGTTGCCGTAATCCGGTCGTGTAGGTTCGGGACACCCGATGAATGTTCGAGGGTTCGGGGTCGTCGCTCCGCAAGCAACCAGGAAACGAAACATTTATTAAAAGATTTCAGAAGAGAAAGAATGGCTGCGAGTTTTATCACGGAAAGTCGTGTGACTCGCTTAAAAAATAAAAAAAGAAAAGAAAAGACCCGCGGCTGGCATTCATTTGTCATTCGCCTCACAACCGAACGAAAGTTCTGTCCACTAACGCATGACGTATACCCAATGTGTATATTGATTTATCGATCGTCAGATCGTACGCTCGACTGGAAAATGTCTCGTCGCGACGAGTATCGTTCTGAAAGAAATTTTAATTCTCGCGTATTACGATCCTACGACCTACGTGTCTCCATGTCGGTTCTTCCTCATGACCAGTTGTATTGTAATTGTAAATTGTGTGTGTTTTCTTGGAATCTTCATTTTGGGCCCAATATCAACGTGTCTGAGCACCGTGAAGGTTTGAAATATCTTTACTCGCATCGAGTAAATTTCAAAGCGTTCTTCAAGTCTGAAAGCCTGGTTTTCCCTGAAACGAAGCGTCGTATGATGGAAAATTCTTCGTATTTTCTCGTAAGAAATCACCCGCCGTTTCTTCGTTCCTGTTATTCGATCACACTCTGTATATTGGAAAGGGGAGATGAATTAGTCGTAGGTGGAAGAATTGTCTTGAAACATTGGTTAATTAATAGGTAAACAGCTTTTGGAAAGATGCTGATTGATAAATGGTAAACGTTAATTACAAGCTTTAATTGTTTAGGTCTTCATTAATTAAGGATTAATTGCCACTACAGAGGATTAGAAATCTTATGAATAAAAGATGTATGTAATAGTGGAAATTACTAATTTGCTATATGTCACTAATGTGTTTCTATAAATTGCTAATTATAAATAATATACCATCTAAATTGTAATTTACCATTTATATTGCTAATTTGTTAGCTCGTACACGCAGATCATTGCCAATTCCAAAAGAAGAACGAAAGTGTGTATAATAACACGAATATAGATAGTGCAATTTAAATTTTGTAAGGAGGTAAATTAATGAGGGAATATAATTTATCAAACACACGGGGCAATTTAGTGGATGATAAAAGTGTATGATCCTGCATGGAGTACTTGGCTCACGGAATAAACGTATTTATCCTGGTCGACGCTGACGTAACATGCAATCGATTTCACCTGTCTCCATTCACGCGATGAAAATAATAAACCGCAATTTCGTTGTCTAACGTGTTCTCGACAGGACTTAAGGCTATGTAGCGAGTCGTCGTGCAACCTCATTTTCAGAAAGCGATTAAAATATCGGAATATCGTTTGTTCTCAAATCGTTTCAACTAGAAGCTTCGTTTTTCATCTTTGTAGCAATTATTTCCTTCAAAGTACAGCCATGAACACTAAAACGAATACCATGGCATTATTTGCTCTCCTTAGCAGGAACGCAATGTCCCGCTTCTATGCACGTATCATACACAGTGTTCGATACAGTATAACAATATATAATGTAATATTATGATATATTTAGTATTGTAAATATAACTATGATAATACATTAATAATATTATAATATATTTAATATAATATATAATATTATAATATAGTTATTGTTACAGATATAATTATAATACAGTAAATAAAATATAAATATAATTATTGCATTAATAATATTATAATATATTTAACATAATATATAATGTTATAATATAGTTGTTATTATAGATATAATCATAATATAGTAATTATATAGTATTATAATATATTCATTACTATAAATATAATTATAATATTGCATTAATAATATTATAATATATTTAATATAATATATAATACTGTAATATATTTATTGTTATAAATATAATTATAATATAGTAATTAAAATATAGATATAATTATAATATTACATTAATAATATAATATATTTAATATAATACATAATATTATAATATAGTTATTATTATAGATATGATTATAATACAGTAAATAAAATATAAATATAATTATAATATTGCATTAATAATATTATAATATATTTATTATTATAAATATAATTATAATATAATAAATAAAATATAGTGAAAAAAATAAATAAATAGATGCTATATATATACTGATATATCTGATATCACTATGTATAGTATATAATATATATGTTATATTTTTATATGTACTATATTATATTATGTCATATATTTTATATTATATGTCATATTTTATCTACACATACAATCATGTCCCAAACCTCCATACAGCGTCATAGCCGAAACGTACATATACACCCACAACCCAATATAACATTGTCTGTCATAAATCATTATTAATAGAACTGTTCTATCTATAATTTTCTATATTTTATTATATTCTTATTGCTAGCTTGCGAATGTTTATGGAATTTTTTATCTCTATGAACAAAGTTAAGCAAGCGTGAACGTAAATAGAAACTTGTTTCATCTTCGCTAAATATAATTTACCATCAGATATATTGTACTACATAAAGTATTATATCATAAGAAAAAGCTTAGCTTTAAATATTGTACCATGCTCGTGTACATTATACACTGTGCGTAGACTGTTGGAAATGATAGGTTTCCAAAAAATGCACCAACATCCGCAAACAGCGTGTTACCTTAACCAAATCCGAGCTGCAACTCGCTAAATAATATAACAATTTTCGATAAACAAATCAATAGTATATTCACCACGTACAAATAAATAAACAATATCGATAAACTAACAAATCACGTAATAACAAATTACGTAGATTTGCATGTACAATTGTACAATGTGCAATCGGTGTCCAACAAACACCATGCAGGTGAGGTGGAAGAGGAAGAGAACAGAGGACGCGAATTAAAACAGAAAGAAACAGGAAAAAGGAACGGCGGCAAATTACCGTAATTATCTGTTCCCGAGCCCACGTGCATCAGACGCGCGCGTCTTCAGTTTGAAGACAGACGGCTCTCATTGCTTGGCAAAATGCGCGGCGCGAGGCTAGAGGATTACGAAACGAAGAACGCCGTGGCGTGGATGGGGCGTGCGATGGTGCGACGGTGCGAAAGGCCACGCATTTTAATATCATCCAAGTGACGACGACCGACGATCGACGATAGACAACCGACAACGAGGTGACAGTGAGAAGCGGATAGCAAAGCTTGGACCAGCTTCGATTACTCAATTTTGGATTTTTTAAAAAATAGACCTCCATGCCACGACGATAATCGTGTCACATATTTATCGAGCAATCTATGATTACGTAACAGTTACACGATTCATCTTGTCGCGTGATTATTACAGAGACGTCCGTGAAAGGACGTCGTCTATTAAGCTTTGATTACGCATCAGTATTCGTAATTTAATCTCGTTTTTTTTTTTTTCTTATGAGTCGTGTGTGGTGGAGGAGGAAGAAGTTCAACTGAAAGACCGAACATGGGTTTATCATAATCTATAAATAGTTGAGCTCCTTTGCATTTCATAAGATTGTGTATCGTAATATTTCGCAATGGAAACTGTAAGGTTTCGAAAAAAAAAATGGAATCACATGGCGATAGCGGAAAAATACTGGTCGAATCCTTGGAATTCTCTTTTACAGCCAGGGAATTAAAAAGCTAAATAATGTAAATTAATTGGAAAAGAAACATTCGATAAAATGTTGTGAGCTGAAACGTCGATAATGCGTAAATTCCTGTTTCTTGAGCAACACGTTCCAAAGAGATTGACATTTCTACGTTCTGGGTACATTTTTATTCTACTCTGGTTCACTTTGGTTTCTATCATTTCGAAAATATAAAAATCAGGTAGATACTATTGGTAATCTTGCGTTGTTTTGGTGTTTGAATCATGTTTGAACATGTGTGAGGCTAACATGCTACAAGTACTTCCAAGGATGATTGTTCCACATTCTACAGTTGACTGTTGACTAATCAACAACACCAGGAAACAATTAAATTAAATTGAGGTTAATAAAAATTATTCAAGCTCTTGGTTTGTTTTAATGAACCATGTTTGAAGTAATTTGAGGCCAACAAGCAATAAGCACTTCCAAAGATGATTGTTCCACATTCTACAGTTGACTGTTGACTAATCAACAACACCAGGAAACAATTAAATTAAATTGAGGTTAATAAAAATTGTTGAAGCTCTTGGTTTGTTTTAATGAACCCTGTTTGAAGTAAGTTGAGGCCAACAAGCAATAAGCACTTCCAAAGATGATTGTTCCACATTCTACAGTTGACTGTTGACTAATCAACAATACCAGGAAACAATTAAGTTAATTTTATATTAATAAAAATTGTTGAAGCTCTTGGTTCGTTTTAATGAACTATGTTTGAAGTAACTTGAGGCCAACAAGCAATAAGTACTTCCAAAGATGATTGTTCCACATTCTACAGTTGACTGTTGACTAATCAACAATACCAGGAAACAATTAAGTTAATTTTATATTAATAAAAATTGTTGAAGCTCTTGGTTTGTTTTAATGAACCATGTTTGAAATAATTTGAGGCCAGCAAGCAATAAGCACTTCCAAAGATGATTGTTCCACACTCTACAGTTGACTGTTGACTAATCAACAATACCAGGGAGCAATTAAATGTAATTGAGCTTAATAGTCACTGTCTAAACATTCATCTATAAATAAAAATGGAACAAACTTTCTGTTCAATCGTAGGTCCTTCACACACCTGCAACGTATGTATTTTCTTCTCACTTCAAGATAAAAGATCAATCGATTCAATAGCAAGGTGTGCAGATGCTGGTTCTTATTAAACACACTTGTGGAACAGTTTTAATAAAAAACTCGACCTGACCTTTCCTTCAGTTTCTTTTCGCAAATGAATAGCTTTGAAGAAACAGCTTTGTTATCGTACAGAATCGTCAGTGAACGTTCTAAAACTTCGCAATTAGACCTTGTCACTGTTTCAAAGTATATCCTGCCCATGGGTATAGCGTTGAAACGCGAGCGCCAAAGTGCAAAGTACAAAGTGACGTTTTTCTGAAGTTGTTCAAGTGCTGTGCAAAAGCAACGAGAACCGGAGATGCGCTTGTGATTACACGGGCTCCGGTGCACGCTTTCTACCTTCTTACAGGCACAAGTTTTGTAATTATAAGTTTTTCCTTGTCAAAAGAAACCGTCATAAAAGGGGGGAATTACTTTTGCTCTAAATTTCTCGAATTAATTATCTTAATCCGTGTATTAGGCGCGTGCATCGTCTAAAACTTGCCATGTAATTGCATTTAATTTGGAATTTCCACGTGTTCCAAGTTCGTAGATTAAAACTGTGACATACTTGGAAACAACGTACACGCGCATTTCTGCTAACGTGGCCGACATTGCTTGCACTTCGTTTGGAGGATCAGTTTGAGAACAGAGCCGTTGGTAGTTGAGTTTTTTTTTTATTTGGAAGAATTTTTTTTATTATTATTATTATTATTTATTTAGTCCGTGCCTCTCGGCTTTGGACGAACTTTCAGCTTTCTTTACAGCTCTTTAATTGCACTAATCACATTTTTACCTCTAATCTAAAACTAATGCTTACCATCTATTTCAACTTTGCCTACAAATTATTGCAACTTAAGCCTACACACTATTGCCACTTTGGTGTTTTTGCCTCCTTGCTGTGCTACCTTCCTGTCCTTCCACCCCTTCTTGTATTGCCTTTACCCTTCTTTTCTCTATTATCGCTCTCAGGTCCATTAGTCCTTCCCCAGTCCCATTCAATATTTTTTCCACTTCTTTTGCTCCTCCTGTTATTTCACATTCTTCTAGTACATATCTCAGGTCCTCTTCTTCCCGTCCACATAATCTGCACCTTCTTTCTTCCTCCTCTTTCCAATGTTCTTTCGCTTTGGTCTCGTTTCCACACCTGAATCTGGCTATGATTTTTCTGTCCTTCCACTTCATCCTCCCTTCCAAGTACTTTGGCTATGTTCTCATCTTTGGTTACGTTCCTGTAGTGCCTATTGTATTTGGATTCCGTTATGCTTTCTCTCAGCTCTTCTGTTTCTCTCTTATTTGGAAGAATTTCGCAATAAATTCTCATTGAAAATTATAAGTAAATACTATGTCGCGTTTCATAAGTGTTTTCCTATCTTTGATTCTGGTTGAATCTAATGCTTAAATCTAAATGGTA
Organism: Bombus pyrosoma; assembly: GCF_014825855.1. Taxonomy (NCBI): domain Eukaryota; kingdom Metazoa; phylum Arthropoda; class Insecta; order Hymenoptera; family Apidae; genus Bombus; species Bombus pyrosoma. The sequence continues at coordinate 2,652,673 of NC_057786.1, read as the reverse complement.
AAGTCCTTTTAACCTGCGGATCCGATCCGTCGTGTCAAGCAATTGAGTAACTAGCGGGTTTTGGTAGTTGTTAACTCTTATATTATATCTGTTACCGAATTTGGATATTTCTTCTTCAACTGTGGGTGTCTTGAGGTCACCCAACTGTTTCCTTGGTAACATACCAAGGTGCATCTATTAAGGATCTTAGAGTTTTCGATTGGAATCGTTGAAGAATTTCTATGACGGAGTTGCTTGCTGTTGCCCATAGTTGAATCCTCATGTTTAAGTTGGAGCGTCTGCTAATGAGTCAATAGAATCCTTTTAGCTTTGATTTTAATTGTTTAGATTTGTCCTTGATGTACCGTTTCCATGCCATTCTCCTGTCCAGGACCATGCCCAGATATCTGACTGACTCTTTCTTGAATTGGAATATTGTTTATGGTCACCCGTGGGCAGGTTTGTTTTCGCAGCGAGAAGGTTCTATGACTGAATTTGCTTTCATTTATTTTCATGGGCCATTTGTGGAGCCACTTTTCCATAGAGTCGAAACCTCGCTGGAGAGTAGACGAGACAATTATCAGGTCTGAGTGGGACGCTAATAAAGCTGTATCATCAGCAAATGTCGCTGTGGTTATCTCTGTTTAAGTTGGTAAATCGGCAGCGAAGATGGCGAACAGCAGAGGACCGAGGCCACTGCCTTGGGGTATGCCAGATTCTATTGGAAATGTTGCGGTTATAACGTCTAAGTATTTAATCATGAACAGCCTATTGGTTAGATATGATTTTAAGATGGAGTAGTAGGTGTGTGATAGGATTTTCTTTAGTTCGAACAAAAGTCCTTCATGCCATACCTCGTCGAACGCCTGCTCAATGTCCAGGAATACCGCGGAGCAATATTTTTCCTTTTCTAAATTTTGGCTGCTTTTATGGGTTAAACGATGAATTTGCTCAATCGTAGAATGGTACTTCCGAAAACCGAATTGACGATCTGGCATTGTTTTCAAATCCCCTAAGAGTGGGAGGAGTCGTTTTGTTAGCGTCTTCTCAAACAGTTTGGACAAAGTAGGTATAAAACCAATACACGAAACTATTTCTTGTCGCCCAATTAGTTTGCCAGGTTTAGGGGTAATCAATGATACTTTCCAAGACTTAGGGTAGTATTCCAGGCGCAGAATTGCATTAAAAATGGAAGTGAGGTGAGTGTCCCTTTTATGGGAAGCTCCTTAATAGCTTTGTTACTTATCTAATCATGCCCCGATGCATTTCTGGGATTTAGACGAGGGATTGATTCTATGACTTCCAGAGATGAGGAAGGATCAATAGGAGGAGGCATCTGGAAGGGAGAGTGCAATCGGGCGTGTACTTCCTTCCTGGTCATCCGGTACACGTTAAGAATACCGTGTCCGGTCAGGATCTGTATCGTGAAGTGGTCGATGTACCTCCTACGCCTCCTGAACGTGCAGACGTCCGCCACCAGCCTCCTCGTCCAATTATCGTTGCGATAGTCACGCCACTCCTCCCATTTATCCTCTTAACGCTCCTCCACTGTCTTGGTCCTTCCATAAAAGACCCAGGCCGGATCTTCTCTCGAACGGGTATCGTCCCGTGACTGTAAATATTCTTCTTTTATTGGATATTTCTCGGCCCAGAGCTCGACCGTGTAGTAAATGGGCAAGATGCCCGTAAGCACACACAGTGCTGCGTGGGACACTGTGCGGTACGCCGTAAATGATCTTACCAGTGCGACCCTTTGCGCCCTCTTAAGAGCATTCCTATTCTTTTTCCTTTCTATCGGCTTTGCCCATACGGGCGCCGCGTATAGCACCACCGACTCCCAGACTCCATAATTGAGCTTCCTCGTATAGCCGGTGGGACCGTTCACATTGGGCAGCAGCGATCTCAATGTTCTCATCGGCCTTATCGCACACTTTCTCCAAATGAGCCCCGAACCTTTTGCAGTTATCAACCTGCACCCCAAGGTATCTAATCTCCTGCTTCGTGGTCAGAAGGTGCCCCTCCACGTTCGTCTCAATTACCTTGGCCATCCGCTTGTCCGTCAGCAGTATTACCTCGGTCTTCTCCGTGCAATCCTTAATCCTTTATCGGTACACCATCGCACAATCACACCCACCGCCATACTTAATTTATTCCCTACCTTTCCCTGCTTGGCCACGTCGAGAATCACCGCCAAGTCGTTGGCAGAAGCGGCGGCATTCATTTTTGGAATCGCCTTCAACTCCTTTGGTAGACCGTCGTATACCAGATTCCAGAGCAGCAGTCCAAGTATCGATCCCAAGTGTCGAGGGACACCCGCGTACACATTCCTCCTTACCGTTCTTCTTATCGTTCTTACTATATTCTTTCTGTCCTTGAGATAATCCTCAAGGAGCTTCACTAATTTCCTGGGTATCCCCCTAGACTTTGCTTCTTCCAAGATCTTACTCCAGCCGAGAGTGTTGAACGCGTTCTTCACGTCCACCGCCGCCAACACACAAATCCTATTTCTCCTTTTGGACCAGTCTGCAGGATCCACTACTCGGTGCAGGGCGCCCACCGTACTCACTCTTCTCCTGAACCCATACTGGCCATCATGAAATGGGTCCTGTCCCAGGTTTTCCTCGATCAGGTTCTTAAACGTGTGCTTCCAGACTTTGCTAAGTGCTGGACGCAGGCTGATCGGTCGGAAGACAATGTTAACGTGGGATCTCTGCCCGGTTTAGGTATGAACACCACCTTCGCTATCTTCCATTTCGCCGGGATTTTGCCTGTGTCGTTCACGGTATTCAACACCTTCAACACTTTCTCTGCTCTCCTCTCCACCAATACTCTAACCGCCGTCCCTGGCATACCGTCTACACCAACCGCCTTGTTAGGCTTCATCTTCCTACAGGCATCCATCAGGTCCTCATCTGAGATCCTGCATTTGTCACCTTCTTCCTCTTCTCCGTTGCAATTCCTCGATAAACCTAGCCTTCTCTTCGTTGGCCTCGTCAGAAAGAGTTCGTCAACTGTAGCTCGAGTCCTATCCCTGTGTAGGCCGTCCGTCTGTACTCTCCGGGCTACCCTAGACAGGATGGCCCTGTACGGCCTCCCCCATGGGTCCCGATCTAGCGTTACGCAAAGCTCCTTTCAGCATCTCTCCTTACTTCCTCTTATCATCCTCGCCAGCCTCCTCTTACTGGTTTTAAATTCTTTGCTCAGTCAAGTTGCATCGTTGGTGCCTCTAATCCTGGCTCTCAGGGCCTTTCTCCTACTCCTAATCGTTTCTTTCCTTAGGCCAGCTATTTCATCATGCCACTAATGCCTGTAAATGACTTGCCATGGTATCCATCAAACGTCAAAGCAAATTTGTCCATGTCAGCATCCCTTGTCGAATACACCTCGTCCTTTTGGTTTTGAATCTATGAAGGAGGTAGCGGTGGTCCGATGTCTACCAGACTATCCTTCCACCGGCATACTTTTTTAGCCTGACAATATCAATAAGACTCGTTCCTCCGCTCCTAATGAACGTGTAATCTGGATTCAACATATTCAGAAGGCTGGTTCCCCTGCGGTCGTTCTTCCTTCAACCCCATGCGGTAGCCTTAGAGTTGAAGTCGCCGGTGACTTTTTTACTGTCTCTAGCTTAATTTTTTTATGTTGTTAGTGTTGTTAGTGTGTTGTTAGTCAGTTGTTAGTGTTATGTTGTTAGATATATTGTCCTTTTGCCACGCAGGAGGTAGAGCAGTGCGGTTGTAGTTTTGCTCATGAGATCCTGATCGAGTTACTTGGGCCATCTTCGAGCTAGTTAATTCAATGATTGGATTATGATTTGGATTAAAGATTAGATTTCAATTCACCTTCGACGGAGGGTCGTCACTTCTATTGTAAACTTCACTAGACACACGTCTACACGCTTCGGCAGTCGACAGCAGAATGATAAAGTTCAGTTAAATTGATATTGAGATACGCTTCTCAAATGAGTAAGCGCAGTATCAAGGGGTCCGCACTTTGCGGAATGGGTCAGTTGAAAGTAAACGTAGTTTTTCAACAAACGTAACTACGATTCGCTCGAAGTCAGCTTCTGGTGTGAAGCTAATTTGAACGACTTGCAGCAGGAAGCCTGGAGTAACGCAAGTGACAATCACAGATGAAGCAATTTAACAGCCGGCAGCTTTCTGCGGAAGGAAATTGAATTTACCGTTGCGCTGCTTCATTCGCGGCAATCGCTAACAGCGGTGAAAAGATCCCGCGATACAACGAAACTTATACCAGCCATTTTTCAGCCGAATAACGATCAATTACGAAGGAGAAAAATATTATCGAGGAAAGTTACGTCTCATGGAAGTGAATGAACTATACTCTCGTTACTTTCTTTCAAACTTATGTGTTACGCTTATGCGTTATTATTTGTCTCTTGCATTTATTAAATGTTCAATTTCATCTCTCGCGCTAATTTATTATACTAATTTAGCATATTTTGTATAATAATACACATGCACGTAGGACATACAATTAAAAGTTTGCTAATATAAATGCAATCTGTACGTCAGTAAATGTGAACTCTCACGAAAAGTAAATATTTCCCATGTATGTATCGTGTTTTTAGTCAAAATTATTCCATGTACCGTAATTATATTTCCTTTCGTAAATATATTTCGCGCCGCAGTACGCTGCATCTCTCAGGCCGCTGTCGAGTTGCAATAGCGGGAGATGCCTGCGAAAAGTTCCATTCGGAATCCGCAATGGTCACGAGAATCGACAGAGTTGTTGTCCGGTTGCCGGCGTCTTTCCGCGAGACACGCCGCAGCGTGAACGAACGACAGCCAACGTAATAGAATTAGCGATCGTTACCAGTTAGCGCTATTTTTGTAGACTACTCCAGCGAATCTGGGTGCCGCCCGTTTCCTTTCTGCGAATGTGACATTTCTCGGTATGACGTACGTATTATATGCTGACGCGTTGCCGGGCTTTGTGCGTTTCTTTGGAATACGAACGCTATTTATTGTCACCGGTTCGATGAAAAGTAGCCAGTCGAACGTCGCCACATTTGAACGCTGGCGAAGACAATTTTCCAAATTTTCGCACGCCTTTCTTCGCAAAGTTCGTCTTTTATCGCTACCTATCTGACGAGAATCCTCTTAGTACGGAAAGTCGTGTTTCGGAATTATACAGGACAGCCGCGCTGTTATTAGACAGCGGTTTTCTTGTAAACGGTACGTATTTAAAAAAAGTGGCAGAGGGAAAAGTTGTACAGTTTTCTATGACCAATACAATGGCTATATTGTTTTTTTGTGTTTGCAATATTTTTCAACAAATGACGATGATTTTCCCATTTTTTTTTAATACACACTATACTACGTGTGTTTCTCTGCCTCGTACGAGAACGTGTGCGAAGACGAATTCATCCACGTGCCACACGGTGGACGTCAAGGTCATACGCGATTAACAGTGGAAAAATTCTTTCGAACATTACAAACTTATTCCATATTTTCCACGTATTTTCTTACTATCACCTCTTCATCGTATCATAAATACTGGCACACCCTGTATAAATACACGTCGATTAGATCGTACGATCGGAAGGCGATAGAAAAATGCTCGCTCGATCGATTACGACGAGACAAACTTTCGACTATACGCAACAGATAGAAGGCAGTCGTCGTGCAGGAAAATGAATTTGTAAATCGAGGAAATTGAATTCGTGAAACGTATTTCACCTCTATATCAATATTATAATTATCATAGGACGCGTAACGACTTTCTACGCGACTGATTCCGACGTTCGCGGAGAAATCGATATCCAAGCAAGATCAACCCGCGTCCATCGTTCTATTTCTGACCTGCATTAATGCGTACGTCGTTTGCAATGCAAATATCGCGCTCGCGTCGTTGCAGTTTATCGGAGCCTCGCTGCATCGATCATAATCACGCGCAACGACGCGTATTCCGTCGTCCGAAGAGCTGGTGGAAAGCGGGAAATCTGGATGGAGTTTCACAATCAAATTCCGTGTTACCTGCACCCGTGTAAACACGCCATTATCAATTCGCTGCATTTTTAATTCGTTGCACCGTGCGAACATCCGATCTGCCTCCGGTTTACCCCCACCACATTCCAGTACATTCTGTTTCACTTTGCTTGCGAGCTGCCACATGCGATTACTCGAGACGACAGGATTCGCGTACTCGTACGCGCGCGAATAAAAATGACAAATTAGTGAATTTTACGGTCCGATCGATACGATCGATCGATCCGGTTTTCACGAGAGAAGGTTAGGTCAGAAGGTCGGAAAGACGCGACCGAGCAAATCGTTCATTCTCGAACGATCTGTGACGTTCTGGTTTGCGGTATATATGTAACATATATCGCGATCATCAATTGACAAAAGATGGCGCAGGTTCAACGACCCCGTCTCTCATCTGTTGCCAGCCAGCCGCGCGATTTTAAAGATCGCTTCGCTTCGCGATGTAGAACGTGATCGATTAATCGGCGAACACGAGACACACGGAAATTTTCTTCCGCGATCTTTCCCGAGATAACATTGTTCTCTAATTGACAGTTTCATCGAACTCGTTCATTCAATTTCTGTCGTAACAGAAAATTCCTATCCTATCGATCGAATTAGCTGCTGTTTGCAACTCATTTAATATTTCGAACGTGTCGATTGGAAAATAACGTTGAACGAGAATGAAACGTGGCAGATAGATGGAAGCACAAGTGCTGCGAATAATTTCGAGCCGAAACGTGTCTATTGCGTTATTTCTGCGATGTTTCAAAGGAGATCGTTCAACGTACCAAAGAAATCGTTTTTCTAAAGGGCAGATTGAACAACTGCTGCAATACAACAGGAGTCGTTGGGCGAAGAATTATGGCCTTTCATAAACGAGATAGAAGACAGAAGGGTGATCTTTCAAGTACAAAATAAATTTTTCAGTACAAAAATCTGATTTCCAGTCTTCGGAACAGAATTATCACGGCGGCCAGCATCGAGCTGTGATTTCAACGCGATCGAGAAAATCTGCGGGCGAATTCTGGCAAACAGGTTTACGGTAGAGAAAATAACGTTAAACTTGACGGAAGAATAAAATCCGCGTGGGAGGATGTTAAAAACGAAACTTTAAACGAGTCAGTGGATTAATTGAAACAGTCAGAAATAAAGGAAAATTCACGAAATATTGAACGAAAATGTAAGAAAGTTAGTTTGCACGTAACAAGCTGAGTTTATGTTTCTTCGCAGCCAAAAGAAGAAAGGAAACAATTTTAAGAAGAAATTTACCATTTTCCGCGCTTCTAAAGAAGAAAGTATCTTCGTAGTTGCCTTTTCTATTGTTACGTGAAATTACGTGAACGATTCTGCTACCATTTCTTCGAATATTATGAGAAAACTAGAAATAGGACTGAGCCTGTAATTATTCACCGCACTGTAAGTACGTGAAGTAGACTCCATTTGTCTAAACTGATCGGAAAATAAACAGATGGCGTAAGTGGAATCCATGTAATAGGAGTTGGTTGCTTCGGCTCGTTATCTACGATCTCTCAACAAACAATGGCTAACAATAAGTTTCAAGTAATAGGTTGAATAAGTGGATTACGTTAGCAGTAGTACGGCCAATGCACTGAAAATAAAGGAAAATCCGGGAAATATCGATTGAGAAGGTAGTAATAACGAAATTCACATCGAGTTCGTATTTTTCTTACAGACGAAAACGCAATTCCGAAGGAGAATCTCATTTTTAAGAAGAAGATTTCTACTTGTTTTCTGTTATCATATGAGACTATATAAACAACTTTTGTTTTAACTCCTCCGTCTGCAATCTCGTTTTTACCGACGTTATAGCTTTTTGCTTTTTTTAATCCGAAAAAGTTCTTGAATAATCTTCCAAGTTTGTAGAACATCATTCGACAGTTTTTTAATGCTTCGTGTCATTTAGATCATTTAAATCGTTTTGGGCGAAGCAACATTTAATATAAATATAATATAAATATAGAAGAAATGAAAAATTCGTTCCAGTTAGTGGTGGAAATGTGAAAATTGTAAGAATTCGATTGAATTTATAATTATTTGATATAATTGTTTATAGCATAATATGTCATTTATAACTGTTCATGCGGTTATGTCGTGACGTTGAAGGTTGATGAAATTAAAAATTTCATTCTTCTTCTCAATTCAAGTTTGTACAAACCTTGCATTATCTGTACTTGTGGTGCATAATTAAAATAAATAAAAATAATAATTACATTGAACGAGAATAACGCCTTTTATTGTAAAAATAATTTAAAAAGACATAGTAGACGGTTGATAGCAATCCACGGTAGTTGCTGGTAACACCATTAGTCGATCAAACAGATAGTCATACTTAGTTTGTATCAGTTCTGTATCGTCGTCGTCGCATCAGCTGGACCTGCGAAACGTTACAATCTAAAACAACGCACACTCAACATTGAAGTAAACGTTGTTAAAGTAAAAGACTGAAGCACTTGAGCAACACTTAGCACGTGCTTACACGAAGAAACAACAGGGCAAATAGGTTTCGCTTTATAATCGTTCGCAGTGCCGTATCTAATTTATCTGTGACACTGAGAAGTAATTTGAGCATCGATAATCTCCCATAATCTCTGCTCGTGCGTTGAAACTAAAACGACGAGAGATACAGTTAACCTGTCAACTGGGGAATTTAGTGTTGTGTAATTCCCATACGTGGCGCTTGGTTAGAATCAAGCAAACGACGAGTATATACGTGCAACGCAGGCCAGATGCTCGTGTTACAAATTGGACGAAAAAGGTAGAGCGGAACGAGCAAGGATTATATTTTTAAGAAATTAACGATTCAAATTAAAGAAAAAAGATTCAGAAATTCTGTTGATTTCAGTGTGGCATTTTTCAAAGCAAGTTTGTACGTACAAAGTGGCGTTTCGCAGGTCGAGCTTTCGTTTTTTCAGCAGACGGCATATCTTTGAAGAGGATTTGCTTTTGACGGTACAGCTGCTACAAAGTTGTTTAAGCTGCTATAAAACACAAAACAATCTCGGGAATGGCCGATATGGCAGCAAAGAGAATAATCAAATAAACAAATAATCACACTCTTTTGTTATAATATTTGTTATACATAATAGGTTTATTGAAGGTATAAAGAAAACGTACCACTAAATATCATTTTATGCTAAATGGCAACTTTTTCTTTCACACGACGAGTATATACGTCAACCACATTGAAAAGAGCTTCGCATTGACGTGTATATACGTCGGACGCAGTTAACTGGTTAACTAGGTGATGCGGCAAGTCGAACAGGATAATTCATTTGGTCGGTGTTCCATCCGGCGATGAATTGCGTTCCGTCGCGTCGCGACGCGCTGAAATGGAAATAGAAAGTGAAATCGACGTTCCGGCGCAGTCGGATCTACGGCGAAACTTTCTATCGTCGCGGATCCTCGTTTGGCTGATGAATTCGTTTAATCAAATAACTGTTACGACTTGTTGGAGAAGCGTATACTTAAAATGTGTGGCGAAAAGTAAACAATGACGACTATACTCGTCAAATACAGAGTGCGTGTAGCTGTCGTAATATGGAATTAAATTGCGACGAAACGACTGTTTTATTTCTTAATTTTATTACCGACAAGGCTCGTCGTATCACAAAATACTGCCATTTCTTGGTGACGAGTATACTCGTCAAACACAGAGTACGTGTAGCTGTCGTAATATGGAATTAAATTGCGACGAAACGACTGTTTTATTTCTTAATTTTATTACCGACAGGGCTCGTCGTATCACAAAATATTGCCATTTCTTGGTGACGAGTATACTCGTCAAACGCAGAGTACGTGTAGCTGTCGTAATATGGAATTAAATTGCAACGAAATGACTGTTTTATTTCTTAATTTTATTACCGACAGGGTTCGTAGTATCACAAAATACTGCCATTTCTCGGTGACGAGTATACTCGTCAAACGCAGAGTACGTGTAGCTGTCGTAATATGGAATTAAATTGNCAACGAAATGACTGTTTTATTTCTTAATTTTATTATCGACAAGGCTCGTCGTATCACAAAATAGTGCCATTTCTCGGTGACGAGTATACTCGTCAAACACAGAGTACGTGTAGCTGTCGTAATATGGAATTAAGTTGCGACGAAACGACTGTTTTATTTCTTAATTTTATTACCGACAGGGTTCGTAGTATCACAAAATACTGCCATTTCTCGGTGACGAGTATACTCGTCAAACGCAGAGTACGTGTAGCTGTCGTAATATGGAATTAAATTGCAACGAAATGACTGTTTTATTTCTTAATTTTATTATCGACAGGGCTCGTCGTATCACAAAATACTGTCACTTCTTCATGACGAGTATACTCGTCAAACACAGCTATCTTGTTAACAGGGTCTCGTCACGACGCGACCCGTACAACAAATTTACTTACTCGCGCGCGTTCATATCGTACACGTTGCCTGGTAAACTACACAACTAAAAGAAAAAGAAAAAGATAACACGATTTTTCACCATTTTCCAAACGTCGTACTCTTCGATCAATCGCGAACAGCGCTTGTAGTAAACGAACACTGTGAGTGCCAAAAAACAATTTTTTCAAAAGGAGCAGACAGCTTGCGCGTTTAACGTGGTGCAAACTCGTGAAAAGGAAAAGAACATACGTAGAAAACTTCTGTCGTTTCGTTCGTCCGTATACTTCGAAATTTGTAATCTGTGAAAATTGAAAAATTGAAAAATTGCAAATATCCGCGCTCGTGACAGCGAAAAATGCAACTTCACGAAAGTCTCTCGCATCCACGATGCCATGAAACACGCTGCAACTTTTAATTGATCTTCCTCTCTCCTCTATCTCGTACAGTTTCTGAAATATTCACGATACTATGAAAATTCGAGATTTCTTTGATGGAGTATCTTCACCGCTGGCCCGGTTTCCCAGCAGAAGAAAGACATCGTTGTCGTCGTTAGCATCGCATAAACCACGTCCGCGCAAAGTTTCAAATTTTTCTCAACTTCCCAGTTTCCCAACTTCCCTTGTTCCTAAGTTGAGCTAAGAGTCGACAGACTCTTCTTATAACGCCATTAGAGATTACCGATCTCCACGTTCCCGCTATATTTTAGGAAAATCAGATACGAGTTATTTCGTCTTTTTCTTCAAAATTACTCAATTTTGTACATATAATTTTATTTCGTTTTTTAAATTACGACAAATTATAATAAATTCAAAATTATCGTCGTCAGACTTTTATTAGTTGCGAGCCGATACACCGTGCACACGTGTGCGCGATAACGTGCATCGATGCACAAGCTCGCACGCGAACGCCGGCGGAAATGTCATTGGCGGCGAACGCCTTAAATTTAAAATGTCGCAGTCCGGAAAGCGTGACAGTAACCAAACGCTGCGCGTCCTCGCCGTATTAACCTGGTAACTGTAAATGGATGTAATTACAGTTAAGTCTCTTGTCCGACATGATCTCCCTTTTTCTCTCTCTCTGTCTTTCTTTTGCTCGGCATTTTACGCGCCAAGTCGTCGTAACATGATTTCATCTAGTTACGCGGCATTCATTTCGTCTGTTCCGCTCTGTACGCGATTTTCGAGCGGTTCGCTCGTGGTCACGCGAATTTCAATTCCTCTGAACGCGACCACGCAGCTTTGCAAAGTCGATCCGAGTCTATGGTTAGGTTAGTTTCTCCATTGAAAGAAGCTTTTCCTTTGAATAAAAATTAAAGCGCGCGCACACGTGGTTGCGCGAGTGTGACGTCTGTTTTCTATAATTCTCTATGCTTTTTCAATGGAACCGTATATTTAGTCGTTTCAGCTGAGAAAATGAGATGTTGAAACGAAGTATTCAGAGTATACTGGGGGCAACCCGAATAACATTACGAGCGGGCACGAGGCGATTGCTTATGAAAAAATAAGAAGAAAATGTGAAATAAAATTTTTTCGTTTGAGGCTCGGTTTACGAGAAAATCGAACTTGAAAATTTATCAAGGACAAGGCTCATTTCGGACCTTGTGGTTCCTGCACCTAAAAAAACTTACAGCTACAAGCTTCTAACTGGTCAAGTATTGTTTACTTTTTAATTATTATGGTTTTTATTTAATTCAATGAGCACTGCGAGCGATTCGTATTGTCATCGACGTCAGTCTTTTGCTAAGTGAGTTCATTAATACCTACAATTTTTCTTATTTTGGTATATACAATACTAATCTCCTGACGATCATACATTTCCAAGTACGAGATACGTGTTTCGTATCATTCTCCGATAATTGGCAAATTATTTCTAACTTTTGTCAACATTTTCAAAAATTCGCAGATTTATTATACTTTGGTAAGGAAATAATTACGCCTTTGTAAGAGCTGGTAAATTTCTTTGTATCTTCTTGGAGGATCGTTATCTTACGAGTAAAACTCTGCAATAATTTGTTTCGATATTTGTTCGATATCAAATTGTCTACCTCCGGACAAATTACAATGTTTTCGTAATTTTCAGTTTTATCTTAAAGTGAATCGTATTTTTCTTGCAGAAAGGTTCGAACGTTTGGCTAAAGCATCGCTTGTGCGGTAAATTGGTGACTATGATAATCAGCACAGGATCTTTTCAGATCTTTTTGAAGCCCGAGACGATAAGAAATCGGACTGAAAAACTCCTATACCGACCGCGTCAGTTAAAAAGCCGTATTACCGACGGAGATTTCATCTTCGGATATTTCGTCTTATTCCTTCTCATTTAGAAAAAACATGCGCGTTAAATAAATAAAACGTACGTCTACCACTCACAATGTTTATTTCAATAAGAAGATTAAAAAATGACCGATTAATTAGCTATTCGAAAGAGACGAAGAACAGAGGAGAAGAAATGATGAGATTTCTAATAAAATAATTCTCGTCGCGCTGTCGAACATTTAAAAACAGATAGCAATGCCCTCTACTAATTTAATTAATTGCTGTGTATAATCCGATGTTGTACTGCGTCTGATGTAATTTCCATCTCAGTCTCGATTTAATCAGCTGCATTCTATCAATTTTTACAGCGTTGCGTGTATCGTTTAACGCGTATTATGACATTAATTTCGAATAGCAAAGCTGCAGAGTTAGGAATTCGATATTGCACTGTTGTTGCATTGCCCCTTGGCGTGCGCGTGACAGGCAGCGCCACGTGAAATGTCCCCAAAAAATTCCAATTTCATTCCGAAACGAAGCCTAGAAAGAGAGAGAGAGTCTCGTGGAATTCGTTATATGTCTCTATACTACACAGGCAAATATTGATTTTCCACTTTAAAATGGAGAACTCTAAAATGGAACACTGAATGGCATCAGATTGACACATGCAATTTGTACCTCCATTTCGGACGCATATTCAAACTCGAAGATCGCTGCTGTATTTGGTGAAATTAATTACCGTAGAAATACTTTTTATACTGTCTGTATATCTGGCCATTTTTCAGATACTCGTTAATATTTCCACAAACATGCTTCCTCTCTGTGAAAATTCTTCCGCAGGCTTCTAAGAACGCGCACGTACTTTTCACTTGCTAACACTTTACCGACCGATAGCCGATTAATCGGCTTCTATCGCCGACGCTTACCAACCGATAGCCAATTAATCGGTTTTTGTCGCCGATGCTTACTGACCAATAGCCGATTAATCGGCTTCTGTCGCCGACGCTTGCCGATCGATAGCCGGTTAATCGGCTTTTGTCGCCGACAATCTTCCTCATTATTTGAGCAGTAATTTGTTATTTAGTATACTAAGGTTACTTAACAAATGAAAAACGCTCATGAACACGTTGAATCCGTGAATTAACCAGTTACGATACCGTGCAATGCGCACGTAAATGAACAAGTGACGAAATCGAGTGAAAAGTACGAAGCAAATGGAGGAACGCGGTGTACAAATACGTAAGTAGGTGGGGGAAAGTGTCACACGGAACAGAAACGTCGCGCGATTTATAAAGTTTGGACGCGTATCTGCATACGTTCGATGATATTTCACGCAAAGGGAACGAACAGAGAGAGAAGGCGACTCGGAAAAGCGTGTCGCGTTTTTCCAGCAACAAAGAGGCTACAGGCGAACCAGATGAATCGATTATGCGGATTCTCGACAGGCGAAATGAAAAACCGTTTTATTGTACTTTTATTATAGCGGCGGAAGCCACGTGCGAATGACATTGGTAATATTTCTCGTTCTTCTTTTTTTTTCTTTTCGAAGCCTTTTAACCGCTTCCAAAATTATATCTCTTTCATTTCTTTGATACAGGGTGTCTCATTTTAATCGATCTGCACGAACATATTTTCAAACTATAGGTTTATTAGGTTAGGTTGGAAAAAGTGTCTGGGATAAAATTTAGTCCATTTCAAGAGATGGCGCCCTACGATGATCACCAGATTCGTTCAGGTGCAGACGTACCGAAATCTCGAGATAATTTTCGTTCCTTTAAACGTGGAACTGTAGACTTTTTGATACGCCATTAGGTGCAGTTTTTAATTCTCTACAAGAAAGTACGAAGCCACTGGTGGCTGAAAATGCTCAGTTTAAAAGATATTTCGATGGCAATTTCATGAAATCGAGTGTACGGATGACAAGAGGAACGTAGGAACAGAGGCACCGCGTTATCTGACCTCGTCTTTCGACGATAAGTTTCACGAGGTTAAAGTTAAGATATCTTCCAAACTAATTATTCGAACTAATCAGAAGCCAAGCGTCTTAACGTGCATTTTTGTGTTTTAATATAATCAGATTTTAAGGACAGCTTCTCATAGAGGATCAAAAACTAGGTCGAATGGCGCACGAAAAGGTGTATATATGTTCCATTTGAAGGTCCAAAGACCACCATGAAATCTGGATGGCGCGTCCATCCGGATAAGATTTTTACCGTAGCGAGACGTCTCTCTAGAAATACAGTGTGTTTCATTGGAAACGATCGATTTATTGAATCAATGTGCAGTTTAGGGACGATTAAAATGAGACACTCTGTACGTATTCAACACCTGTGTCTGATACCTAAATATTGGGCTGGCAACTAAGTGATTGCGGATTTTGCCAATACCACCTAATGACAAAATCCGCAATCACTTAGTTGCCAACCCAATATTATGCAACACATAGAAGTGATTATTTTAATCGTTGTAATAAATCTACACTACACATATGACGACACTACTATCTTCAACATTACCGTCACTATCACGAAACACGACTTATTGTTAGATCACGATAAAACACTGATACGACAAGCTATTGCGTTCTAAGTGTTTAAATTTCACTGCTATCTGCCCTAATACCTGGAGTTTGGAACTTGCTCACTTGATTACGCTGTTTTCCTACTATATCGAGTATAACGTTATAAATAGATGTTGTTTCATGTTGTGTGTTGTATAAATTTCTGGCCGCTTCAAACAAGGTACAACTACCTTTCACATGGAACAATTTTTCATCGAGCTTCATCGTCAATTTTTCACGAACTACGAATATTATTGTTAAATTAATTCGGCTGTTATCTTCCGACATTTTTGAATTCTATTGAAATTTTCTACTCGTTCAATAGTGGTCTTCGTCGCAATAGGATTCGATTGTCAATTTTGGACAACTGAGATGCTAAATTTGTATTGTTTGCCATGATCTGTGTTTGTAGGTAGTTTTAGTACGGTTGTATTGCACGATTTACACGTCTTCGTTCGTGAATTTATTTGTCTGTGAGATAAATTACACACACGTGCCACACAGGTAATATCGACCAGTTGTGAGAATCGTGACAGTGATGAGGCTCGTTGTATCATCAGAAAGAGAAGAAGAGAGAAATTGCTTGATGATAAATTCAAAGCTGAACTTCAAATGACTTTTGGTTCTAATTATAGCGTAGAGCAAAGTTTCAAGTATCGACAGTTTACGTATTCTTAGCTTTACTGCTACTTCTTAACACAGGTTGTCCATTGTGAACGTTGCTTAATATTATTCAGACTACATTTATCGTTGTTATATAAACTTTAGAAAAACTACATTACATAAATGCTTGGACTTGGAATAATATAAACGCTATAAATACACGATAATGTAAATTGAAATACTGTAAACGTTATAAATATAATAGGATACCAATGCTGCTAAATATAATCTATAACATGCATGGCGTCCTTGAAAGAGATAGTGTTCTTAAATAAAATGCGGTGGAAGAGATAAATACAAAATGAAATGAATATTTAATGAACATCAATATGATCTCTATGTTTATAATACAATCTCTATATATATTGATATAATATATAATATATTATAATATATATATAAATATATACTATAAATATTAATTAAAAATATATTATAAATTTAATTTATATTTGAACTTGTAATATGTGATAAGTGAAAACATACACAAATAGACACAATGGCTATCATATATGTAATATATCATATATCATGAATATCATAAATACATATACAACAATACAATACAACATAAATATATATATTTAATTTATATTTGTACTTACAATATTATTATAAATTTAATTTATATTTGTATTTATATTATATATTATAAATGTAATTTATATTTGCATTTATAATATGTATTATAAATATAATTTCTCTTTGTATTTATAATATATACAAACATACAAAAATAGAGACAATGACTATCATATGTGTAATATATCATATATCATGAATATCATAAATATATATACAATAATACGACATAAATATACAGGGTGGTTGGTAGCTGGTGGTACAAGCGGATAGGGGGTGATTCTACGCGAAAAAAGAAGTCGAAAATATAGAATAAAAATTTTTCGTTTGAGGCTTTGTTTTCAAGAAAATCGACTTTAAATTTTCGCTCGGTACGTGCGCACTTTATCACGTCTCGTTATAACGGATCTCACTGTAGATCGTTGTCTCGTATAGATTTAATTTATATTTGTAATATAATATTCATACTTAATATATGTATATATTTATATATTATATACATGATATTCATTGTGACTATCTGTGTGTGTCTTGGCTTATCCCGAGTTCAACCCACCGCAAATGTGACGCACACTGTTTGCATACTGATGCATCAATCTGTTGTAATACGTTTGTCTACCTTTGCATATATGTACGATGGATTTCTACGATTTCTCCTGGTTTCCAATCACATTTGTGTACAATAGTGGCAGATACTGCTCACGTTAGGTGTACAACACTGATACGCTTGATAACTGTTTAAGCAATATTTATCTGATACATTAAATGTGCGTTTTCTTCGCGAAAAGTCGATTTTCTTATTTCCTTTCATCGCTCATCTATCGTTTTCCTTCGAAATCTTATATTTCTCAAGGACGTTGCCTGTAATTGTAAAACATTAACGTGGAAGAAGATCAGCCTGATAATACCTCGTTTCGTAATTTGTTTTCTCAAAGATTTATCATCGTTCCATTCCATTTTTCATGTTTCAAATTATTTGAAGGATAAGCAAATAATCGTTTCGAATCTACGAGATGAAATGAAAGACGTAAATGAGAAAAATGTTATTATTTATATAACAGTTCTACGTGTAAAATACTAATTTCATTAATCTAGTTTTCTGCTATGTAAAGTGGCCAAGTCATAGGTACATCTGCCTACCAATGGGAAACCTTATTAAATCACACAGGTTAATTCGTAGAATTTCTGCTGCCTATGCAAAGAGACATAGGCAGAAGCCATCAATGACCAACCATTTATTCTGCACAATTTCGTGTAATACTTATACGTAAATTGCACGTAATTTCATTTCAGAAACTACACACAACCTTCCACATTTTACCTACGATGCTGATTTTCATAATATTGAAATATTATAATTTCATAATTATTTCATAATTTTGTTAAGGTATGGAGAGAATTTGGAGGGAATAAAAAGTTAAAATTTATTTACATATTAACTAAATCTGTACATGGGGGTTACTCTCTGAAGGACTCGACGACACACTCGCTTGCTTGTTTGTTTTCTTCCAGTCGTTTCTTTGTCTCAACGGAGACCTGAACGTCCTGCGACGCTCACATACACTCTAGGGAGGGGATACATACATGTGTCTGCTCGCTCTTCTCTCCCTCACTCTCACACGTACAATATAAATGTACTATCTATTTAACAACTTTAATAAATTAAACTGTACAAAAAAAAAGCAGAATCAGAGGAAGCCATCGAAAGATCGGTCACGCAAAATGTCAGTCGACTGCCTCGAACTGCAACCTGATGCGATCGAGTCTCTTCGAAACGTAAGTGAACGAACGAAGTCTCATTACAAACTCGAAAACGATAGGAAAAATAGTCCAAAATGGACAAATTGCTGGCGGTGGACCCTCGAATTTCCTAACTTGGTACTCTTTTCGAAAGAAGAAAGTGGAGAGAAAAAGTAATTGGTGACGTTGGTACTGGTTACGTTACGCAACGACAGATGGCCTTCCAGTGACCGCGAGCGAATTTCAAGTGTCCGATTACTAATTCGTAGAAGAGCGTTCAAGCGTCTGAGCGTGCAAGAAAAGAAAGAAGCAGCACGCTAATTGCAAAAATTCCACGTCGTTCGGGTTTCCTTCATTGTAAACGATTGTTCGATTCCTCGGACTGTTTCTGAATTTTTTCATCTTCATAATTTTTTATCATCGTATTGTTGCGCCGCAACGACCGTGTCTCGTACAATGCATTTGCTGTGCGTCATGAACGTGCAGGTGCATCGTCGCGCACGTGTCCCTCGTTGCGTGTCATAGAAACTTGTCGCGATTTTGTTGTCGTTGCCGCGACACAATTTTTGTTTCTGTCGCGCAAGACACGTACCTTGTACCTGGTTGCATGTTTCAGTCCACGTGCTTTGGAAACACGGTAGGTGGGGTTAGGTTGGGGTGGTTGGTTGATTGCGAATAATCGAAAATCAATCCGAGCTTGTTTAATGTGGAACGATGGGAAGAAAGGAAAACGGGGATGAGAGGGGGAAGATTGATAAAGGAAATGGTGGAAACGGTTGGAGATTGAACTTTCGATGAAACAAGAAGGTGTATCCGTTGAAAGGAATTGCATCGGTGATTGTATACAGTGGAAAGTTATCGAAACTCTGTGGTCTTGTGCTTCCTATGGATATTACGTTTCCATCGGATTGAAAATATTTATTGGATAATTAGTACGCAATTGGAAATACAACAACTGTCACGTTCAATCGTTTGACCGCGTAATGGAATTACTAACACACTCCAAAATTGCATGTTAGAGAGTAGTTTGTATCTATTCGCGGGATTCATTGTATTTGTATTCGTTGGACGTTATGAATTGAAAAAGAAGATTGCAAAAGACATTTAATGAAAAATTCTATGTATTCTATTCTATGTATGAAGCATATATTTATATATATGAATATATGAATATATATATATATTATATGGATATAGGAATATATCATATGAATACATGAATATATGATATGACTATATGAATATATAAATATTATATCATATGAATATATAATATGACTATATGAATATATGTACATATATAATATAAATATAAGAGTATATAACATGAATATATGAATATATCATATGAATGTATATATGTTATATGAATACATGAATATATAACATGACTATATGAATATATAAATATTATATCATATGAATATATGATATGACTATATAAATATATAAATATCATATCATATTAATTTATAATATGAGTATATGAATATATAAATATTATGAATATATATTTAAGTATATGAATATATCATGAATATATGAATATATAATATGACTATATGAATATATAATATGACTATATGACTGTATCATATGAATATATGTATATATATATATTATATAAATATGAGAGTATATAATATGAATGTATGAATATAATATATGAATATATAAATATTATATCATATGAATTTATAATATGACTATAGGAATATATCATATGAATATATGAATATATGAATATATCATATGAATATATGAATATATGAATATATCATATGAATATATGAATATATATAATATAAATATAAGAGTATGTATCATGAATGTATGAATATAATATATGAATATATGAATATATATGAAAATAGGTTAATAAAGAGCTAGATACAAAAATTACTTAACGCGTTACGTGGCAAGCTACAGTTACAACTTTCCTTCCGCGCTATAAATAACCTGTACCGTGGCTATAAATAACGAATGAAAAAGATATTAATAATCGGGTTAAGTATGATGACATTGAAAACGTTAAGCGCGAGCGTATTTGGCACTTTGTTGAAAATTCTTTCGTGCTGCACTGTACACTGCAAAAAGAAGCAAACAGTGAGTTTATAAGCGAGGAAAATGTATGTTTGCAAGAATTCGAAACTTAAAATTACATGGTACGGGCTTCGTTATTTCTATATCAATGAAAAATTACATCCTGGAAATTTTTTGTTAAAACCAACAAAACTGTTAAAATCAGTGCCTAAAATTTGCAAGTCTATTGCAGCCATTTGCAAGTCGATGTGCAGTTTTAACGAGCAGAATAAAAGTTTGTTACGGAAAGTCGTCTTAACGACTTTCCATCAGGATAAAATTTAACTTTGTATTCAAGTACACGTGGCGTGTCCATGAAATAAGTCTCGTTTAACAAATACCACCGTTGCAACGCTGCAACCGCAATTTTGCACGTGCGTGTTGAATTTCTCTGTTCGTTGGTCAGTGACAAATGCCGATTTGAAACAATCAGACCGTGTTTACGGATATTTGTTCGCTTTTAACCAACGACCCTGACCAGTTCTAACCAGAACGACTAAAAAATTGCAGTATAGGAATTTCACCGATTTTATCCATTATGAATATTATGAATATTTTAATGAATTGAAATATTTCTCGTTATCGATAACCACTATCGATCAGAGAATTTCATTGTTGCCGCGTATAATTATTGTATAATATATAGGAGAATTTCGTGGCTTATCAGTGACCATTATCGTTAAATATTTTATTATCAAAGCTCTTGCAAATAAATCTCTGCTTTTCCTTAGTAGTTGCCAATCGGAACTTATTTTCTGGATACACCTGGTAGACAGATTTGCAACAATTAGAGGAGATTTTTGTAAAATATGCTCCTCCGTTTTAATGGAAATTTTAATCCAAAATTTAATCGAGAAATTTTCTTTAAAAAGACGAAGAAACTCAATCAGGCGAAATAATATTCCATATAATAGAAATTGAAATAATTCAATTGAATATATATAATTGCAATAATATATGATATAATTATATAATAATTATATTGTATAATATAATATAAAATATATTATAATTATATCATATATTATATGATAATAGAAAGAAGAAAAGCAAACGAGGATACAAGATTCTATAACATAAAATATATTATAATTATATCAGGTTTTAGATTGTATTATAATATATTATATTGTAATGTATAATAATTATGATATAATTATATCATGTTTTATATTGTATTATAATATATTATATTATAATATATAATAATTCTGATATAATTATATCATATATTATATGAGAATATAAAGAAGGAAAGCAAACGAGGATACAAGATTCTATAACATAAAATATATTATAATTATATCAGGTTTTAGATTGTATTATAATATATTATATTATAATGTATAATAATTATGATATAATTATATCATGTTTTATATTGTATTATAATATATTATATTATAATATATAGTAATTCTGATATAATTATATCATATTTTATATTGTATTATAATATATTATATTATAATGTATAATAATTATGATATAATTATATCATGTTTCATATTGTATTATAATATATCATATTATAATGTACAATAATTATGATATAATTATATCATGTTTTATATTGTATTATAATATATTATATTATAATGTATAATAATTTTGATATAATTATATCATGTTTTATATATATTGCAATATGATATATTATAATATACAATAATTCTGATATAATTATATCATATATTATGTTATATATTATAATTATATCATGTTTTATGTTCTATTATAATATGATATATTATAATATATAATAATTTTGATATAATTATATCATATATAATATGACGATAGGAAGAAGGAAAGCAAACGAAGATACGAGGTTCTATAATATAAAACGTATTACAATTATATCATGTTTCATATTATATTATAATATATAATAATTCTGATATAATTATATTATATATTATATTACATATTATAATTATATCATATATCATATGAGAATAGGGAGAAGGAAAGCAAACGAGGATACAAAATTCGATAATATTTGAATCAGTTTCGTATGCAAAGTAATTTTGCCTCTCGCGGAATGTGGTAATTTAAATTTCACCATTTCGGTGTGAGCTTTAAACGAAATGAAATTAAAATTCTTTCAAGAAGCTTCAACCAACAGTCCGGTATAAAGCGGTAGCCAGCGGCAATAGGAGAAAAGCAAAGTGTAGAAATTGAAACATTACACAAAGCCCGATTTGTTTAATCAAGATTCTTGCTCGCATAAATTTACACCTCAGCTAATTAATTACGAACACGAGAGGATTGCAATTGTTACGACTCAAAGGCTGATTTACGTTCGCACGTAAATCGCAGCTCAAGTGCAAACGATCTTCAATTTCAAGAAACTTTTTATATCGGTAAATTCGCTCGTTCGTGTACACGCGACCTGCCATCTAACGGTGAAATTTGCATCGAATAAACGCGATATTAGCGAGAAAATGAAGCCGAACAAACGCCTGGTCTACATTCAGATTATTATAAAATCAGGATTTTAATTTGCACGTTTAGATTACTCGATTACACCGATCACATTACCAACAACGTAATTTAATCTTCGAATATTAATTATTCATGCGAGTTATTATTCGCTCGTTTTACAAACCACGTAAATTCAATGTATGTGCATACGGTACACAGTTACGCGCTCGTAGATGCTCGGTTACGTTGACCGATTTGTAGCAGCAACGTACGAACGTCACTGAAACGTGTGAGTGAAGTAAAAGTGGCGAATAAAGCTTATTATCTTCGTATGAAATCGTCGAATTACAAATTTGCTTGCCAGCGTGAAATATCACTGTTCCAATCGATCGCGGTAATTTCTCTTCTACGTTAAAAGAACGTTTAATTTACGATGCATCGTTGCTACACTTTACGCACGATATTTTATCTCGAACAGCGGTTTTCACATTTTAACCTAAGCTCATAACTCGATTTGTGTGGAATATATTCACACACACACACATACACATTTATCTAATCACATTTTAACGAGATCGCGTAATGAAATTAAAAGACGAATTATTGGGTTGGCAACTAAGTGATCGCGGATTTTGACATTAGATGGTAATGGCAAAAGCCGCAATCACTTAGTTGCCAACAATAGAAGGGAATAATCGACGCGCCGTCGAAAAATAAACAGACAAGTGCACGAACATGTTCGGATCGTAATGTACGAAGATCGTAGATATCCAATCGAGATTTACGTTCTAATGAATTTGCTCTTGCAAGTTGAGGTTGAGGTTAGGTGGTAATCAAACGTAAATCTACTACGTTTCACTGGAAGGCGAAGTGAAAAGGATAAACGAGGAGCATTAGATGTGAACGTGAAATTGAAATCTCCGATTTTAATTAATTCTCGGCGGAATTGACTCGTCACAGAGGTCACTGAGATCGTTAGGCGAAATATACATATTTCGCGATCGAATACATCGATGACGAGTGAAACGGGAAAGGGAGGGGCGAGAACAACGATTACCCAAACACGTGTCGATAGTTCTATCGTCGCTCAGACTAAAATTGCGACAGAATTCGTTTGAAAAATAACATCACGAAAATTATGATTTCGATAAGAAGAATTCGAAAGTGCTGTATGTAATTTTTGAAAAGCAACTATCTGAACTGTTCTTCTTTGTTTATTACTAATTGTCAATGTGAGGAGATGGTGTTTGAGTATAAATTGAGAATTTGCTCGTATTTTTAATATCATTTTTTAGAAATTGAGGATTTAATTGTTTTTTAATTCCTGTTATTGTAATTACTGTTTTTATTCTGGAATTATTAATGCAAAATGATGGTATTGGAATTAAAATTCAGGATTTAACATGGAAAATTCGAAAATGCTGTATATAATTTTTGAAAAGCTACTATCTGAACTATTGTTCTTTGTTTATTGTTAATGCAATTAATGCAGCGAATTGTTAATATGAAGAGATGGTGTTTGAGTATAAATTGAGAATTTGGGCATATTTTTAATATCATTTTTTAGAAATTGAGTATTTAATTGTTTTTAATTCCTATTACTGTAATTACTGTTTTTGTTTTGGAATTATTAGTGCAAATAGTGCAGAATGATGGTATTGGAATAAAAATTCTCGCTTTAATAATTTTTTCATATATCTGCTATTGAGAAACCAGAATTTTCGTTTTGGAATTGTCAGTGTGAAGGGATGGCGTTTGAATAAAAATTCAGACGACTCGAATAAAAATTAACTCGGATAAAAATACAGACTATGTGTCGAGTATTATTTTTAATTTGGAATTGTTGATGTTTAAATAAAAATAAAAATTAGCGTTTCAACGTATCTGTGTATCGGTGAGTTTTCGTGAAATTAAAAGCGTCGTAGCGAGTAATTAAACATGACGCTCTATTAATTTTAATTGTTAACTTTGCAAAATGCTACGCAATTTGTCGCGATTAAAGTTGTTACAACGATGGACAACGTAATTTCGTTGTTACATTTTAGATCCACCTTGTCGTGATACGGGGGAGCACGTTGGATCGTACGTTACTGTGCTGAAAGGCACGAACACAAATTAGAAATTCGCTGATACGTGGCACTTTAATATTAAACGATCGATAATTAATTGAAACGGAACGAAATAACGAGATTGTTATTATTTCGTTATCTTTTCGTAATAATTATGATGCATGCGTAATTATGTCGTTGAAGTAGCTACAGGTAACACTGTTCGAAGATTTTTATTTATTTATTTTATTTATTATAGAATGCAATTTAACCAGAGGATTATGAAAAGAAACACACAACGCTAATTTCAGTCTTTATAGTTGCTGTTCTTCAATTCTATTTCGTGGAATATATATTGTGTGATATACTGTAACTTACTATATTGATATATATTATATACATTAACTTACAGTAACTTACTATATATTTATATATATATATATCATACATAATATCATATAACATACTATATTAATATATATCTATATATATCTATTGTATATATTATATATATTAACTTATAGTAGCTAACTATATTAATTATAATAAATATTATATATTATAAATAATATATATTAGTTACATAGTAATTCACATACTAATAAAAGTAATATATGTATATATAATATACACATTAATATAGTAAGTTACATGCTAATGAAATTGGTATATATATATTAATATAGTAAGCTGCACACTAATAAGATTGATATATAATATACACATAAATATAGTAAATTACATACTAATAAAATTAATGTATGTAATATACGTATTAATATAGTACGTTACATAATAATATAGTAAGTTCCACACTAATAAAAGTAATATATATAATATACACATTAATATAGTAAGTTACATACTAATAAAAGTAGTATATATAATATACATATTAATATAGTAAGTTACATACCAATAAAATTGATATATATATTAATATAGCAAGTTACATACTAATAAGATTAATATATATGACATAAATATTAGTATAGTAGGTTATATGCTAATAAAATTGATATATATACATATATGTTAATATAGTAAGTTGCATACCAATAAAATTAATATACATATTAATATAGTAAGTTACACACTAATAAAATTAATATATATACTATATATATTAATATAGCAAGTTACAGCATATAACAATATACATATTCCACGATATAGGTATATCATATATACATATATATACTACTTATATTTTTATATATTATATACATTACGTTGTATTATATTACATTTATTTGTATTACTATATTATATATAATATATATTATTTATATTATTATATATATATATAGCATACATATAAAGTAAAAGGATGAACGTCGAATGTAGTGGAGACATACGTATTTCGTTGGTTGGAAATTGTTTGCCTTCAGAATGCTTAGTTTGATGGATCAGAGAAGAAAATGCGTCTTTTAATCTGCTAAGCAGAATACCGATTTGATTAATTGCAGGGATAATACTTAAAGAACGATGGTCACATCGGTAAAGTCATCGTCAAGGCACAATAGCAAGAAAGTAATTGGAATTTATAATCTATTCTAACGAGGATCGTTTCAAGCCATCAATTTTTGCTTTCTGATTCTAATTGCTACTTTAACGGAAGTAGCACCAACATGTATCTGCTTTTCCAGTTAAAAGACACTGACGTCTAATGATAATAAAATAATACGTACCTACCGGGTGTATTTTAAAAAAGGAAATATTTTATTAATGTCATACAAAATAACGTGCAGCTCTTCTTACAAGGTAGATACATAAATTTAAAAAAAAAAACGTAAAAAAAAATTGTTTCCCGAGAAAAATATAAAATTTGCATCGACCTAAGGCAAATAATATAGAAAGCAATTTAACATCGATGATTATTCGAATTCAATGATAACATTCCATTCGATAAAACACACGAAGCTAAGGGTAACGTGTCAAGGAAAATGAAAAAAAAATTTCTTTTCAAAAATCCTCATTTCCTTCATCGTCGCACTTCGTCTGATCGCTTTGCTTTTTATTCGAACAATCCTTTACAACGAGCCAGGCAAGTTACCAAGTGCCTTGAAAATCGCGCAGAACGTCGAACGCTGTTCACAGCGAAATAATGTTCGAGTTTATTAGCCGGTTGTATTCCTTGTTCGGTTAAACTTGCGCAGAATGAATGGTCTTTTTCGTTGTAATTAACTTGCACCATTAACTTTCACACAAAGGTGCCTGAAGCTACCTTAACAGGTGTTTAAAAAAGCGTGTAAAAGTGAATGAACCGTGGAAAAAAATCCGTGTAAAAGTGAAAAAAAGCACCGTGTAAAATGCGCCCCAGGTATATTTTAATAATATTCTCGCAACGTTACAAATTGATCATGGCGTTCAATTATTTATGTGACACACGGTGAATAAAAATGGTATTTATTTGCTAATGATATACTTATATCGCGTTATATCTTGATACGCAAGAGAAAGAGCGAAGGAAATTATAATTTGTCGTAAAAAAAACAGACGATGACAAAATAAATTATCGTTTTCTAATTAATTATACCGAGTGTGTCGATAGAGAAGAAACAAAAAAAAAAAGAAAAAAAAACTGAAGGAAATCGTAATTTATTGCGAGGAAAAATACGATGACAAAGCTAAGTATCATTTTCTAATTAGTTAGACAGCGTGTCTGGTTAGAGCTAAGAAAGAAGGAAAGAGAAGTATAATTTCTCCATGTTGAAAGCATATGCACGTGCATACACCTAATTAGCCAGGTGGATAAGTGGACGATCGCTGGCAGCACGGCAAAGTTAACCGAGTTAATCGGCAACCAATCGAATGTATGTCACTGTGACAGGCGTTTATTTTCCTCTTTTATTTCTCTCTTTCTTTTTTAGTCGGCGCGCTGCGGTGAATAGCAAATAACATGCATCGAGTCGGCTGCATGCGAACTTCCGTTCCACTGGCGGCCTCTTACGGCAATTTACACGGTTGCGGTTTCACGTTAAAGGAGAGTCGCCGATAATTCGTGTACGCGGCACGAATTAATTTCATATTCGCAGAATTACTTACGACGTTCACGCGGGAAACATGAATTCCAGGATTAAAGCACGCGTTGCATCCTTCCTTACGATTATGTGTTTTAACGAGTGGGTTGCACGTTACACGCCACTCACGCCAGCATGAAAGAACAAAGGAATGCTGGTCCGAAACTAATGAAAGAGGAAGATGGCCGGTTAACTGTGTTCCGAGGGTTGCCAGCCTCTTGTTCAATCGAATATGAAATCTACGTGCAAGTAGTTTTGTATCCGTATAGCTAGAGGCTGCCACTGTCGTGTACAATATACAAGATGTCTAAAGCGTGAGCACATTAGTTTGGAAGGAATTGAGAAAGTTTACAGTGAAACATTTAACCGAGCTTTATTTTTCTTCCTTTTATTAGGCAATTTTAATTTCCATAAGGAAATATAATGTAATATTCTTTGTAGGATATGCTACCATAGTTCATGTACAATATACAGAATGAGAACATGTAAGGATAAGAAGAATTGAGAAGGTTTATGGTAGAACATTTAATCAAACTTTATTTTTTATTAGATAACTTTTCTTTTATTAGGCAATTCTAATTTCCATAAGGAAATATAATGTAATATTCTTTGTAGGATATGCTACCATAGTTCATGTACAATACACAGAATAAGAGCATGTAAGGTTAAGAAGAATTGAGAAGGTTTACGGTAGAACATTTAATCAAACTTTATTTTTTATTAGACAATTTTTCTTTTATTAGGCAATTCTAATTTCCATAAGGAAATATAATGTAATATTCTTTGTAGGATATGCTACCATAGTTCATGTACAATATACAGAATGAGAGCATGTAAGGTTAAGAAGAATTGAGAAGGTTTACAGTAGAACATTTAATCAAACTTTATTTTTTATTAGACAATTTTTCTTTCTATAAGGAAGTACAATATAATATTCTTTACATAATACACTACCATAGTTCATGTATAATATACAGGATGTCAAAAAAGTGAGAACATAAGTTTGAAAAGAATTGAAATGTAATATAATATTCTTTGTATGATACGCTACCATAGTTCATGTACAATATACAAGATGTCAGGAACGTGAGCACATTAGTTTAGAAAGAATTGAAAACGTTTACAGTGAAAAATATAAACAAACTTTATTTTTTATTAGATAACTTTTCTTTTATTATGCAATTCTCATTTCCATAAGGAAGTGCAGTCTAATATTCTTTGTAGCATATATTTACATATACTGACTACCCTATACTGTATATACTGACATATAATTCATGTATGATATACAGGATGTCAAAGAAGTGAGCACATGAGTTTAAAAAGAATTGAGAATGTTTACAGTGGATTTAGCCAAGCTTTAATTTTCTTTCTTTTGTTAGGCAATTCTAATTTCCATAAAGAAATACAATACAATATTCTTTACATGATATGCTACCATAGTTCAATTACAATATACAGGATGTCAAAAAAGTGAGTACATAAGTTCAAAAAAAATTGAGGTTTACAGTGGAACATATAACCGAGCTTTGTTTTTCTTTCTTTTACTAGACATTTTTCATTTCCATAAGGAAATACGATGTAATATTATTTACATAATATTACGCTAATTTTATAATTAGACTTAGAGCGAAGTTTGCCGCATCGTCTGAATCTGCACAGGACGATCCACACAACTGTTTCGTGTTCTAACTCCGTTACCAGTGCAGTTACAGAAAAATATTCAAGGAAGATGAATCATTCAAAGAGTACTACATCCGTGAGACCACGTTTTTTCTTTCTTTTTTTTTTTTAAGTGCAATGATGCATATGCAATCAACAACTGCATTATACTTTCAAATGGAAATGCATGTTTTAATTATATTAACTGAAATTTTAAATGAAAATTATATCAGTTATCCTTCTCTTGTACAGATTCGAAACATTCAAACTATTAAAATCCGCCTTAATTGCGAGTATCAAACGGCATCCGACGTCCATTGTTTTCCACTGCCAGTTTAAAAAATTCGTGTCCAACGCTCTCGTTACTATGTTTGTGAAACTTACGATACAATTGGTTCATACAATTGGACAAGGTAACTACTTTCGAAGAACTTCAAGATTCTACGAATATTTACGTTCAACGAATTACATTTTCTTGTTGCTTTGCATTACGTTCAGCAAACTACATTTCTTCCTTTGCATTACAATTCATTTTATCGTTCAACCGCAATATTCAACTGTAACATTTCTTCGCGTTCAACGTCGATATCAACAATGAACGACGTCATACGATAACGTAACGTTTCGATAAGATTGTTAACGTTGAAAATTGATAAAAATCAAGATGAAAGAAATTGTTGAATTTGAACGTTTTCTTGTCTTGAACGATCGGGCCATTTGTGAAACGAAGGAAGAAAACAGCAGAGGACGAGGAAGAGGTTGCAAGGAGAAGCAACGAGCATGTGCAATTGTCCAATCGTGTACAATGATCGAGAGGATCGTAAAATTTTGTTACGACAGAGGTGTCACAGAGGAAATCTGTTGAAGCCAGGCAACGTTAAAGTTGAGAAGCTGAAAGTTAAATTAGCATATTGCGCAACCTAATACTAGCGTTTGGTGTATTTCTGTCGATAGAAGAGGACGACAAAACGGCGCCAGCTTTGTAGTTACGCGAGTTCCTTTTAGGCGATATTTTGGCATAGATTTGCCGACACTCGAGGGAGGATGCCAACGTGTAGATGGCCTTGAGCAAGATCCGTATACCCTGGTTGGAATAATGGAATGCTAAATATGCGAATGTAGCTACGGTATGAGCTACAGTAAGACGCATGATACATGTTTCTTGTTATAGCATAGAGTATGACTGTTATTTATCACGTCAAGTTGCGCCGGAAGTTTCTTTCGTTTTTGTAAGGAAGTAATAGATGCGCGATATTTTTTGTTTTATATTAATAATTATATTATATTATATATATATATTGCTTTAGAACAAAATGGATCATATGATTCATATAATTCAATGATTCGATAAAATAATAGAAAATGTTGACGGTCATCACTTTTTAAAGAAAACTCTACATCTGGTCTTTTTAGCCTTCTCGTTTTTAGTAATAAATTAATTTGAATAGAAAAGAGAAAGCTGGCTGGCAAATGTCTTTGTGAATGCAATGACGAAGTCAAGGTCCAGATGTTTATGACAAGAGTCGGAAAATATTGGAAGATAATTGTTTGTAAGGATGTAGAGTTTTAGGGAGG